>NW_026542812.1:0-164745 GCF_028750875.1 Macrosteles quadrilineatus
AAACCCCGCCAAATCACCAATGGATTTCATCTAAGTGATATTGCCGTAACCCCTGGTCTAGCCTGAAGTAATGTGAAAAACAATTCCGGGCTCGTGCCTAGCGACCTAGGACAAAAAAAACCCTGAGTTCTCCCAAAAGAGCCCCATCAATTGCAACCACCTGCCTTCAATTATAAAGGTATGAAGAAAATGTAGCGAGCACATATATTACATAGGTATATACTGTAGGTGATGTCTACTTTGGTTTTTAAAGTCAATTAAATAGCCAGGTACAGGTTTAGGGTGAATAGCATGTTGGGCTTCATACCCTTGGGCTTCCCCTTACAAAGAGGTCAGGGGACCCTCCCTCAGGGAAAAATGTAAGTAGCTTAAAACAAGTTTTATCACTATTTGGAGGTTAAACTACAGCCTATGTGGCCTGGATTCTTCTAAAAAAACATATACAAAGTATGTCCTACATCACTCTGTCAGTTAAGAGACTTGCAAGCTCATCTGGGACACTGGGACTGGAACTGTTTTACCAATGATGCGCCTAATACCATATAACCAAAGAAGTAGTCCTCGAGCCGGCTCTAGACATGCGCCATTCGCTAAGCACCGAGCAGCGACTCGCTGAATCGCGAGTAATGTGGATTGGTGTTTGTCTATTTGGCAAGCAGCAAAAGCTCTTGATCGTGTTTTCCCGTTCATTGTCAATATTTTTGCACAAATCAAAGTGAACAAATATTTTTGCTATTACCGAAACAAACAGTTGCTCAGGAAAACAACACGTGTAGATGTCTACTCGTTAATCGGCTAATTGCAAGACAATTAGATCGCCAAACGTCAAATATTTTGCGCTTTGCGAATGGCGCATGTCTGGAGCCGGCTTAACATTAAAAATAACAGTACATTGAATGATTCGTAAATAAATCAGAATGATTAAGAGAAAAACAGCTGGATGGATTTAACAGGGATGTAGAAGAAGGGCAGTAATCCCCCTCTACCAAAAAGTGTAAACTAGTTGATCTCTCAGTTATTCATTCAATATCCAATGAATGAGTGCAAAAGAATGAGTCCTCAGGCATTACCCCCCCCCCCCCCCCTCCCTCAGAGTCTTTTCCCCATAATATAGACAAATTTTAAATTATAGATGAAACGAAGTAGCAAATGACACCAAAATGTGATTCTGTACTACCATTTCATTTAAGACTAGAGGTCTTCCAGTAGTCAAAAACTCGACCAAATATTTCTAATGTACAGACTTCTCTATTTTCACCCCACGCAGTAAATCAAAAATGTTATTGGAATTTCTCCAATTTGTTTTGATTTTCTGTTTATACTTCATTGTTATTTCGTCACCAGCATGGCAACCAATGCCCATGTTAATTTTTTTAAATTTCAAATTCATTTTTTTTTGCTTACTTTTTGAGCTATTTTAATTTATAAGGGGATTCTGCAAACCTACAGTAAAATATAATATCTGTCTAACACTATGCGTAGATTTTTTCTACAATGCCCACAAGCTGAGAAAAAAGGTTTTAAAGAAACATGCTTGCCTATTAATATAAAACTAGAGGCCGTCCAGTGGTCGAAAACTTGATCAAAACTATGTAATGTACTCGCATTGATTATTGGATACTAAAGTAGACATCCCATCTATAGGGACCAGCTGTCACCATTTTTTTTTAACATGTATTTTTGTGTGAGCCAGTCACAGAATGTGTGTCTAAATATCTATTTTCTACCCTATTTTTATCTGACAATATAGATGGGTCATATAACAGTTGCTATAGCTCATAAAGTAATTCCAAAAGATTGACTTGGTAAAAAGCATTGTGTATTCGACAGAAATTATTCATTTAGGTCATTGCAATCTGTTGGTGGCTCACATCAACACATAATCTATCTATATATTAATAGGCAAGCATGTTTCTTTAAAACCTTTTTTCTCAGCTCGTGTGCATCGTAGGGAAAATCTACGCATACCGTTGGAAAGCTATTTTCCTGTAGGTGTGCAGAATCCCTTTATAAATTTAAATAGGCTCAAAGATAAGCACAAAAAATAAGTTTAAAAGTTTTAAAAAATTAACATGGATCTTATGCGTTGCTATGCTGGTTACGAAATAACAACGAAATATAAACAGAAAATCAAAACAAATGGAGGAAACTCCAATCACATGTTTTATTTACAGTGTGGGGTGAAAATAGTTAAGTGAGTACATTACATATTTTTGGTCGAGTTTCGACCACTGGACGACCTCTCGTTTAATTTAATAGCTGGCGACAACTTTAACATGGGGATGTTATGTCTATAGTTGTAAGTCAAAGGTACAGGTTTCTCTATTTTCACCCCACGCTGTAAATAAAACATGTGATTGTAATTTCTTACATTTGTTTTGATTTTCTGTTTATATTTCGTTGTTATTTCGTCACCAGCACGGTAACCCATAAAGTCCATGTTAATTTTTTAATTCCTTTTTTGTGCTTATTTTTGAGCCTATTTTAATTTGTAAGGGGATTCTGCACACCTACAGAAAAAATATCTTTCTAACACTATGCGTAGATTTTTCCTACGATTCACACAAGCTGAGAAAAAAGGGTTTAAAGAAACATGCTTGCCTATCAATATATAGATTTGCTCCCTTAAGAGAGAGTTTATAAAAAAACTTATATTTCTCTGGCAAATGTCTCATCATCATTCATTTGATAATTTTATTGTCTAGCCCCCTCAAATGATGAGTATGAAGAAAAAATATAACTACTTTTTTTATTATTTTAATGTCAACAACGCAGAAGTTATCTTGGTAAGGTAAAACTGGCATTCAGCTCAAATCATCTAAATATGAGCAGCAAAACTGAGATAAAGTATGGATGTCTACGTAAAATTACTTCCTAACATCACATTAATCTTGGTCTCCAAAAATATATTCGCCATTGTGTATAAACCATGATTATATTATAATGGAGGACATTTGCTATTAAGAATGTATTAGGTACTTCCCATTTTTACTCTAGTATCAATTTTGTATATTAATTTTATCAGTACCAAATCTTTATAAGTGTTGGAGACAAAATAAATAAGTACTAGTGTACCTGTTGCTCGAATTTGAGCAATTGCGAAGTATTACAGGCATTATTTTAAAACGAATAACAGTCAAAATTTCCAATTACTTTAAAAGAGTCGACTCAAAGATTATGGAAATACTCACAATGTACATAACAGTTTGATATAATCAACAATTCTGGTAAATATTTATAATTTTTCAAAAGCTGATCTTGTTTTTTGCAGCACAGTGTTAATTCAGTTTTCTTTTTTAGTATATCAAACTGTCCAGGCTTTCTCGCTTTTTTCCGTAGTAATATTTATGCCAACCCAAATTCAAATAGAAAACATTTAATTTGTACAACACAGTTCGTTTGTAACACACGTTTGCAACTAAAATATTAACAGCAATTAAATTATCCAGCTGATCATAATGTAAACAAATATGTTCTTTATTAGGATAACATGGGGACTTTTTTAAAAAATGTAAGGACAGTTTGCAAATCTATACACCTAGATGAACATTTTGGTATATAATGTGTGGGGTTAAATCTTAAAACAAAAAGGCCTTATTGCTTACACAGTTTTATGTAGCGTATTAATAATATAGATAGATAATAGATAGATAGATAGATGAATTGTACAGTATTTTACACGAATTGTACAGTATTTTACACTTTTTACTGGACATTTGATCTTTTTATCAAATTTTGTCCAGAAATATAAGATGGATGAAACTTTATCAGTTGACTGATTCAGCATCTCTGAGGATGCTGCTATCTGTAAGGTTATGTTACACACACTACACCTTTGTATTATTTTATGCTGATTCAAATTCTCTAGAAGTGCTGCACATTCCTAACCATTGTAAAACAAACTGTTACGGTAGCTATTAGCACCTAACTCTAGACTTTGTGATTATGTTCATAACTTATTTTTCAATGTGAACAATAATTTAAGGTAGTTTTGTATTTTGAACAATTATTTATGGCTGCAAATTTTTTCCACTGATTGTAGTGCAGCCAAAACAATCTCACATTAGTATACTGTGGTGAAAAATATTATTCATTTGTACAGTGTTCATTTCAATTTGTGTTTTTAACGTTTAATTAACATGAACACATGCATAAAATAATAAACTACTTTATCAATAAAGAAACAAAAGGAAACAGGAAATAGAGCAATATGTATTAAAGTAAGTTGGGTTTTAACTGTGAGAATTATAAGGACAAATGTAATAATGTTAATAGCACAGAAAATTATAGTTAAATTCATCAAATTCGTGGTCATTCAATCTACATGTGAAAAAATGTTAGAAGTTTTTGTATTCACATGAACAAACACACACACATACATAGAGAGACATAGACAAACATTCATACAGACACACCGAAAAGTGTATTGATCTACTTAGTGATAAACGTTACATTTAAAACATACTTTTGGAGTTTGGTATAGTACCTAATCTTATCTTATCTTACTAATATTATAAATGTGAAAGTTTGTGTGTTTGATTGTTTGTTTGTTTGTTTGTGTGTTTGAAGTTCAATCACGCGGATTGGGCTGAAATTTGGCATGATGATAGCTTACATTCCCGATTAACATATAGGCATATTCTTATCTCAAAAATCATTTTGGGCTCCGCTCCAGTGGCTCTGTAATTCCCCATGTTAACCTTATGAGTATTCATATTTAAAGGGAATTAAAGAATTTAGTTAGGTAGCTGTTTCAACTAAAAAAGTTGGTTCTATGATATGGAAAAGCATTAAAAAGTTATAAGATTTACCAACAGGGTGCAGCACTATATTTTTTTTTGCATTTATGAAAACAGCTAATTTGAACTAAGCAGCAACAAAAAACTGTGATTCGCAATGAGAACTGTCAAAGTAGGATTGTTTACAGTTATGTTTATGTTTTTCATTTTCATGAATAATTTGTGATATTTTGCGAATTGTTGATAATTTATTTTTCTCTATTGTTTAGGTGAAGTGGTAGAACATTATGGCTATGGTAGATGTGTAATACTATAGAATACTGTACATTTAAAAAACCAAATTTTATCAAACTGTGTCCTCCCTTATTGCAAATGCAAAGCTTGAGTATAACTGCAATAAGCATTTTATACTTATATTCCAACCCCGTACGACGGACGGGTACTCTGTTAGTACAGTAATATTTTGGCTTCAGTTAATTAAGACGTTTAGAAGATATTTTCAGAAAATTTGTTTTGGCAAGGATGCTAATGTACTAGCAAAAGAATGATAATGATGTTATTATACTCTATTATAAGCCAACAATTGACATTTTAATTTTTAGCTATTCTTATTTAATTATGGAAACCAAAATTGTACATTCAATTTAAATATCAACTTAAAAAACCCCAACTGATTAAAAATCATTACTACGCCATTGGTACCTACTAAATATTAATTGCAATAAAAAAACAATTAAACGTGCTTATCTATGCTCAGAAGATTATGGCCACCTTACAGTTATTCTGTTATTTTTAATACAAATAAAATGAGTAATTACAGAACCCCAATTATTTTATGTAGTCAATGTAATGTGATTAAATTTGCAAATATTTTTAAACAAAATTAACAATTTACAAAAATTATTTTTGAGTTTACCATGGGATTTGAAAAGTAATAATTTCCAAATAATTATCAACACAACATTAATTGTACCATCGCAATAAAATAACTATAAAACACTTTTTTGGGTAGACAGAGAAAATTAGTGCAACCTTTTTGGTATCCTTAATTTGTTTATTTTCTAATGCAAAAATACAATCACGAATTATAAAAACCAATTTTCACACAGCCGATCTATTGTCCTTTAATTTGTAAACTATTTCAAATAAATTAACAACTCTTTCAATTATTTTAGCATATGATTTAAAATATTCAAAATAATTACTACACCATTTAATCGAGATGAAACGCTTTCATGAGATTATAGCAACAGCTTGGGTATTCTCAATTTATTGTATGATAAAAAGAAATACAATTTTGAATTGTTAAACCCGATTATTTTACATAATCTATCTAGACCTATTGTCGTTTATAAGTTTATAAGCGACTCTCAAAACAAATCAACAAGATAGTGTAATTTTATTATTTTACAATAGGTTGAAAAAACATTTATTCAAAACCTACAACACACCATTAATCTGAATTTAAATCGTGATAAAACGTGTGAGACAATGAGCTCCACCTTTCGGCCTTCAGTCAAAACAAAATTAATTGGGTTTTTCCTGTGTCATCCATACCCAATAAACCAGCGTGGGCTACAAAGAAAACTGTTTACATTCGGTTTAAATCAAAGCCAAGTGTGTCGATGAATGGATTTGTTTGTCCACCAATGACAACATCTAGATCCAGATACTTGACCTAAGACCTCAGTATCCCACCGACCATGGAGTGCAACGGAGCTCTAGTGTTGTTACTGTGTTTAGCTGCGCACTGTACCGCATGTAAGTATTTTTATAATTTTATGTTTATAACAAATATAAACATTTGTATTAAGTTGTGGTGAAAAAATATTTGTTGAAACTTTGGTAAAAAAACTTTAAATTTGAAAAGTCTCATAATAGGAAACAATCATGGGTTTTGAACAGTTTTTTTTTTTTTTTTTTTTTATTAATTATTGTTGTACATCTTTAATTTTTATTGCAATGACCAGCAGTTTATCTAGTGTCCATTCAACAGCGGGATTATAATTATGCAATTGATGACTTGCTGTTTGTGTATGCTACAGTGTGATTGAGCCAACGGGTTACGTTTAATATAATTACAAAAATTGATAAAGTTGAAAAACAATTTTATTGTGATTGATTGAAAGGGTAGTCACAAAATTTAGTTTACAAAATGATTTTGAAGTGGTTTTAACAGTTTTGAGATTTGAGTTGAGTTATTCCTTTTTTATTGACACAGTAAAAAACTTCCTAAGTAAATAATCAATACTTTGTACGTTTTCCCAATTTTTTGCTACTATTTATCAAATGCAAATTAATAATGACAATGAACTATGTCGAATCAACATTCACTATGTAGCCCCTGAAATGATTAACTAGACTATTATATGTTCATACTTTCACGTAAACAGATCTTAAATTATACCGAACCAATAAAAAAACACTTATGTGAGAAGTGTAAGATACAAAATAATTTGTAGTTTTTCACACAAACGAGGTTTCTTTTTTTTATTATGTACACGGAAACACTCCATTAAAAAATCCGGTGTTAATAAATAATAAAACATAAAACCAAACCATAACTTTCAAAGTTACTAAATACATTTTTTAGACCAGGAACCTACAAAAAACCTAATTATACTCGTAGCTTATTCCCTAAATGGGAAATTCGCTAATAAAGTCTAGATAAGTAAAAAAAACCTAACAATTTGCACCTGTTGTGAATATATTTATTTATTGATACTATACGTTCTCTGTAGCTATTTCAAAATACTCCCATTTATTTGCTTTAGTTAAAAAATATTTAGATAAATATAAGTTAGTGCACTGAAAATCACACAGCTTTGTGATTTCAAATAGGCTAAACTTGCAAAATTATTATCCCTCAAAATAATTGTTTGTAACATTTTTTTCCAGTGACACGTTCAAATGAGTTACCTATGATTAAAAATGTAAAACTTTTTTCTTAGAAAATAAATCCAATAATTCATGTAATTTCATACTGTTGCATAAATAACGGATATAATCAACACACGATTTTACAAAAATTTTCTCAGGAAAGAGGGGACAAAATTATTCTATTCTATTCTAATGCTGTATTAAAATGCAAATATCACGATAGAGTCAATATGGTTTTGTTCCCAACTGTGTGTTTTAAAAGCTACAATCAACAAGAGCTGGTTAAAATAACAGTTTTGTATTATCAGTGACGATTGCCCACTGACTTATCTGCGCGTAAATATTAGTTTGGACCAAACGTCACCGGGAAATTCGATCTGTCGATCTCCAATTGGATTCCAAAAACATTTTCGTGGAATTTTTACGAAATACTACTTTTATTTACATCTGTCATAGCAAATTGATTGGTTACATAATCATTTTTATATGTACAAACTATTTCACCCACTAAGACTAGTTGTAAATGATTTATAGAATTCTATTGGTAAACAAAACGTATGTATTTGTAAGCCTTTGGTTGACATACTTATTATAATTTACAAATTGAAAATATATAAGCTCACAAAAAATGTTATATACTAAAAAAAGGTTGCAAAACTTATGAGATCCAGCTAGCTTGACCATGCTACTGGAACGAATTACACGCGGGTTGTGCCAAAAGAAAGGTTATTGGTCTTGTAGGTTTTATTTGGGGTTTTAAAATATTTAAGTTAATTGGGTCAAAAATGGAAATTAAGCTTTTCTTATGGAGATTTAACTTGGGTCTAATTCTATATATATTAATAGAAGGGAAAATATACGCATACTGTTAGAAAGATATTTGCCTGTAGATGTGCAGAATCCCTTTATATGAATTTAAAATTCAAAAGAAATTAACATTGGCCTTATGGGTTGCCATGATGGCGACGAAATAACAAAAAATATACACAGAAAATCAAAACAAATGGAAGAATACCGTATAGCGTGGGGTGAAAATAGAGAATTTTGCACAATATGTCTAAAATTATGATAAAATAAGCGAGAAATTATTAATAACCACTGAGTTTTTTACGTCTATATAGTAATATCCAGTTAACCACGATTTGTTTCTTTTATATGATAAGCCATGGAAAACAAAACATGCATGCAAGAGTTATGACTAATCAAAACAATGTTGATAAGCAAGCTGTAAACTCAGCTGTTTCCTGTGTGACAATGTTTATCTGTAATGCAGCTAATTAATCAACCTAGATTTAAGTACAAACACAAAATATAAAGTTATAATGCAATCCATGTGCAATAATAATACCGTACATCATTACAGTTTTTTATAAAGGTCATATCACTTTAGTTACTTACAAAAAAAGTTTTAGTCTAAAAATCTTCCTTTATTAGAAGATATTGAGTCATTATAGATTTATTTGGTATATTTGTAGGGTACACTCCTTTTTTACAAGGTTTAGGCATAGACTTGGAGTATGTTTTATCTATGGTTTAGGTTAGTTTATTATGAATATGTTTCCAATGCAATGTAAAATTGTCTACAGGAATCAAGATTATTAATATGAGCGTATTTTATTTAGCTCTATTTGTATATCATTTAACATCTACACATTTTGTTATTATGGGATCCCATCGATGTATAATAACTCTTATGTTATTATACATCGATGTGGGATCCAGCTGTTTCTGTAGTCAGTACCATTATTAGAAGCCCAATAATCAGAATCAGAGTTAGCTGGGGAAATACTATTTCAATATCAAATTACTATACAGGGTGTCCCGGAACTCTCTACCAATAATTTAGGGCATTGTTCATGGGCAAAAAACATTATATGTGAACGCATGTACTGCAACTAACCTCCAGCGGTCAGGTATCACTAAAGCGGCCATATCTCAGTTAACATTCGTCCAATCTTAAAATAGAAGGTGTCAATCGATTTTTAATCAAATTGCCTTGAAAAAGTTATTCTTGTAAAATTTTAGCAAAGTCAACGGTTTTTGAGTTATTAAGAAACAAAATTGTAAAAGGCCGCCATTTTGTTTTATGAATTTGGAAAATTGTCTCAATTGTAATGTAGCTTTGTCTTACGAACTGTAATAAATGTTTTGTGCAAAGTTTTAATTTTGTATGTTTAACCACCTTTTATAACAAAACTAGCAGAGTACCCGTCCTTCGTACGGGGTTGGCATATAAGTTTAAATTGCTTAATGCAGTTATACTCAAGCTTTGCGTTTGCAATGGGGGAGGACAAAGTTTGATAAAATTTGCTACTTTAAATTGACGGTATACTATGGTATTACACATCTACCATAGCCATAATGTTCTACCTCTTCACCTAAACAATAAAGAAAAATAAAGTATCACAAATTTAAAAAATCCCAAATTATTCATGACATTAAAAACATAAACATAACTGTAAACAATCCTACTTTGACAGTTCTCATTGCGTATCACAGTTGTTTGTTGCTGCTTAGTTCAAATAAGCTGTTTACATAAATGCAAAAAAATATATAGTGCTGCACCCTGTTGGTAAATCTTATAACTTTTTAATGCTTTTGTATATCATAGAACCAACTTTTTTAGTTGAAGCAGCTGACTAAATTCTTTAATTCCCTTTAAATATGAATACTCATAAGGTTAACATGGGGAACTAAAGAGCCACTGGGGCGGAGCCCGAAGGGATTTTTGAGATAAGAATATGCCTATATGTTAATCGGGAATGTGAGCTATCATCATGTCAAATTTCAGCCCAATCCATCCAGTGGTTTATGCGTGATTGACCTTCAAACACACAAACAAACACACAAACTTTCACATTTATAATATTAGTAAAATAAAATAAGATTAATAAGTGAATAAAACAAAATGGCGGCTGTTTGAGTAACTAAAGACTTTTTGGACAATTTAAATATGATATTTAGATATGTTTCTTACCCAGGAACAATGCTCTAAAATATTAGTAGAGAGTTCTGGGACACCCTGTATACAATCGTTATGTGAATAGTTAACATGTATAACAACTAATTGGGTTGGTAATATTTAATTTCTCTCTCTCTGTTAAATGCAGCATCAATATTTATGAATATTTAGGTTTAATAGTTAATGTTTTCTTGAATGTTGATCGATTGTGTAAACTTGAAGGGAAATCAGTAATATTGTGAAATTTAAATGAAGCAAGCTCCATGATCTTTTGATCATTGAACTCTTGATTTATTCTCTACCGTTATTGATACTGTATATCTTTTAATATTTAGAAAAAATATGGTGTTAACCTGTTGGTCAATTTTAAAAGAAAATTTTTAACAATGTAAAACACTAACTCAACCCCAGTTTTTTATTTTTCTCTCTATAAATCTTTTCTTTGAGATTTATCTTCTCCTCTGTTTAGAGACAAATGTTGATTATTTTGGCTTGATGGTGTTACTGTACCTACTAAACACATATATTTTATTCATGATAATCTAAGTATGTCAAGTTCAAGAACTGATAAACTAAGCTATTAAATAACTAAGCAGCTGTGTCTAAGGAACATGTCGGCCTTAGTCACTAACAAGACTACAAGATCGCGCCACTCATCCTACACTCATCCTTCACTCATATTTGGGTTAAAATACGCACATAGTGGCGTCCCCATCTTAAATAATTGATAATTGATATAATTGATATAATTGATAAAAAACTAAAAATATATATAGTTCAAGGTTTATGGCAGAGTCGAGATATGTCATTGAATGTTCATAAATATAACATTTTTGGTAAAGATGGCTTTATCTGTGTGGTATTTTGCTGTAGCAAAGATATTTTGCAAACAAATTTGTAAATTACGTGTTTTTAACCATTGAGAAGAAAGCAGTTGATTCTGTGCATGTACTGATTTTAAAGCACACATTTCTTTTTGAAATTTTAAGTTTTCTTTTTTGTTTTTAGCTGCAATTTTCTCAAAAGATGGAAAACTAGCGGACGAAGAACTTTTGGATAGATCAGAAGTCAATGATTTGCAGCAGAAAGTGGACACTCTTTCAACCGTTATTCTATCTAAAGACAACCAAGAAGACTCAAGTTCTTCCCAAGAGACTGAGTCAAGTGAAGAAATTAAAACCTTTTCAAACGGTACAAAAAGTTCAAGCTCTAGCAGTTCTAGCAGTTCAAGTTCAAGTTCAGAGAGTAACGAGAAAACAAAGGAAAAGAAAGTAGTAAAACGATCTCTAGATTCTACATCCGACTCTGTAAACTCTTTAGGACAAAATAATCAGACATTAAAAAATAACGAACAAGAAAAAAACACGACCTTACTTTCAGAGCCAGTTTCACCTGTAGAAGTAGAAAATCACAATGAAGATGATCCAGAACCGACTGTTGTTGCTGAAACAACCACACAGAACGATCCTGAACCTACCACAGAGCCTGAACAGAATGGCACAACGGAAACTGACCAAGCTGAAACTACAACAGAAACAGAGGCTAGCGAAACGACTGAGACAGCTGAAACCGAAACTCAACCAACCACTGAAACTGAATCTGAAACAACAGAGGTAAATCCTAGTACCACTCCTGAATCTTCTTCGACGACTGAAAGTGAAACATCAGAGAAAACACCTGAATCATCTTCAGAAGATGAAGATGAGGAACTTCCATATTACAGCCCAAGCAGCACTGCGACGCCTGAAGCTGCTACGCCAGAAAACAAAGAAAAATCAATGATAGAGTTTACAATGGACAAAGTGAACAAACTAAGCGACCAGATAAGGTTGGTTCTGATCACTTACAAAAAGGTCGGAGAAGTAGTAATTCCAGGGCAGAGCTTTTTTCCAGAGCCGATGACGATGCAAGACTTCAGGCAATCACTCTCGGTCGGCACGATGGATTTCAAAGACATGAAAGTTTACGGCCTTTCCAAATTTACGGTGGAACATATAAACACAGATGTGGACAGAATGCAGGTAAATCTTTTAACTAGTCAATCGTTATGTAAGCTATGTTGTTGCATAACTATATTTATGAAAAAGTTGTGGTTTGAGAACACTGTTGTTGCCCGAGAAACTTCTAGGGGAAAAATAACCATCGGGAAGTTTTGTTCAGTTACAACAAAGTTTGGTTGTAAACAGAGTTAAATCTTACGATACTTTATAATAACTTTATTCTCAGTTAAATTCTTGTAATTGATTAGGGTAAATGGCATAATCTTTCAATCAATAACCATGGCATATTTGAATCCTTAATTAGGCTGGGAAGTACGTGTTCAAGGTACAAGCAAGCCTCACGTTGGATTTCATACAATGTACCGTAAACACCTTCCCGGATTTTCTGCGTACAATATTTTTTGCCACAGTATTAACAAATAAATAAATGAACACGCAATATCTATACAAATAAATACAGAGTAAGTAAAACACAATCCATACGTACAATGGCAACACATTTTAAAATACACAATTCAAACTAAATTTTCAACCAAACTTTCAGGTCTATAAAGAGACCAGAATACTGCTACCACTATACTGCTAACTGTATAGTGTTGCAAAAATACCAAAACGTTAGCAATATTTCGATACAAAACGGGTGCCGGAATATTTTGAAATACTTAGATTTTTCTAGTTTCCCCCATGGTAAGTGAACAGTATACTAAAACCAATTCAGCAAAAAAGAACTAGTATTACCTAAATACTCCTTTTCAAGTAGATCTTACTTCACAAGAAGTGACTTTCAATTCATCAACTAAATTTGAACTTGTTTCTTAGGTATACATCCTCCTTCACATGAAGAGATTGGTGATTCTCGGCAATTACACTCTACGATCATTCTTCACCAGAGCGGCAGGACCGTTCAATGTCACTCTTCTCGATGTGGATTCGGAAGGCGTTGCTGAGATCCAAACAGCTGCTGAAGGATATCTAGAAGCCGCTGACTCTCAAATGGACATGATTACAAAGGACAATGAGAATAGACTTCAAAAACCTCGGCTTCTTGGTTCGTAGCATTTGCCATTGAAATTTAAAACTAGTACTGTCCACTGAAACTACTAGTATTGTTTTTTTTTTATTAAACTTGATTTAAGTTCTAAGATTTTTACTGTCAAGGTTAAAAACCCCTCCTTATATAGATTAACACAATTATTCTTTAAACTAAATTTATTGACTGTAACATCATGAAACTAAATTCACCACAACTCAAAACAAACTGAATCAAAACATAAACAAACAACAATAAAAATAAAATAAATAAATAACATATATTAATAAACATATGACTATTGCCAACATCTTCCATTTTTTCAAATTGTTTCTAATGTAAACTAAAAAGGTAAATTTAGTATTATGAAGAACTATAAATATTTTGTTTTGTTTACAAATACGCAGGTTACATTTTTTAATGATTTTTATGTTTCTTTTTGTTTAAGGAGTGTTCATACCTCGGTTCCTTCTTTAACATTGTTGTTTGTTGTAAAAAAATATATAATACTAGTACACCTCTGTTGCTCAATTTCGAGCAATTAATTGCAAACTACTACAGGTGTTATTTCAAAACGAATAACAGTCATAATTGACTTAAAAGAGTAAACTCAAAGATAATGTAATCAATCACTCCACTCCAGTTATCAAAATTGAAAACGAACGCTCTTGTGTGTATCATGTGTTTAGGCCCTACTATGAACAGCTATAATTAATACAAATTATTCGTCTGTTTAAGTAAACAATATCTTTTCTTCATAAGAAATACATTGGGATTTTGATGGCCTGTGGGGCAAAGCCCGAGGAATTTTATTACAGGAATTGGTGAAAGGGGGTTTCTATACAAAAAATACTTAATTTTGACACATCGTTTGTAAAAATCCGTCCATTATTAACGGAGGGGTAGTGTTTTGTAGAAATCGCCTTCACGTATCTGTATTATATATAAGGATAATCCGATAATCACTAACCAGTAATTATCAGCCTAAGAAATAGATAGCTTTATCCAGAACCAAACCATCTCCGAATTAAATCAGAAATTATTGAATTTAGAGGGAAATGCTCAAACCACTCGACTATGTCTCTTTATGCCTGCAATGAACTATATTCAGTGGCTTGTTTAACAACTACTTCTTGATTAAAAATGAATACCAACGCTTGGTAAGGTAAGGTGAATGAGACTCCCAAAACATAAATGAAGTTTTACTAAAGTGATTTGATTTACAGGTTCCATGTTCCAAGGAGCAGTCAGTGCGGTGGGGGACGCTCTGTTCAACAGCATCAAACCACAAATCCTCGAGAGAGTCAACTCAGTCATCAGAACCGACGTCAACAAGAAACTCAAAGAGTTCTCGACAAAGTTCATCAACAAAGTGAACCCCGTGGATTTAGCTTTCTCCGAGGGGCGAAGGTATTGCAAGAACGCCGGTTACGACCCGTATCACATCAACGATCACACCTTCTTACTTGGAGGTCTGGTGTACGTCAACATCACCGACTTCTGGGTGGAGGGGTTGTCCCGTTTCCACCGGGTCGGCAATCTGTCGCTATCCATGGATGCGGGAGTGATTGAAATCGGCATTCACGTAATGACAGGAAAACTCTCCGGGCAGTGTCAATGGAGCGGACAAACATTCGGAATAGTGAAAAGCGGCAAAACCAACTTCACCGTGGACCACCTACAAGTCAGGGCAATTGTGCACCAATCTCTGGACGTAAGGAAGAAACCACAACTGTTCGACTTGGACCTTGAACTGGGATGGGTAAAGGTCAAGATGAACGAACCGATGACACTCACCATGATGATCGAGGGAATAATAAACGCGTTCCCAAGACTGATACGGCACATAATAGTCGACACTCTGGAACAACCTTTGAAGGAGAAAATACAGGAAATTCTAGATAAAATCAACGTAGAATCAATCGTCGATGAAAACCTGCCTCGACTGGATACCTTCGGCTTGTGAGCTCAGAGATGTGATTAGTCAATTGATGTGATTGGTTCATTAATCTGTGTGTCAGTCAGGAAACTAACAATTATTGTCACTCGTTGAAATTGATTGTTGGGCAGAGAAACTAGAACAAGTTTGGTCTACATTGAACTAGTTTTTTTTTCTTGGACTTTATCCTGTAGTGGAACAGTTGGGTAATGTTTAAGTAAAAGATTACTAATCTAATGGTTTAGTCCAAGACTTAAAATGGTTATCTACATCTATCTTAATTAGGTTAATGTTAAATCAATTATTTAACCCACAATAATTTGTTATTAAATGTACACTAAAACCAAACCAAGTAACAGCAAGCTCAAACAAGTCAAAACAGTTAGAAAATATTGTTTTACATTTAAAATATAATGTAAAAGTATTCATTGCTTGTAAACTCTGTAATGTAGTCTCAAGTTTATTTTATTTAATTGACATATTTTTTACGTTAAAGGGAAAACCTGCAGTATTATAACAATGTTAGTAGTGGTTTTAAACAGAAGGGTTGAAAAACATAAATTATAAAAAGTGTATGGATAAACATTTGTGCTGTACAATTATGTTAAAGGTAAACCCCATTTTCATGTAACATGTCAAAATAAAGTATGATAAAATAGGTTGTTAACTAATGATTCTTATTCGTTAATCAAAAATATTGACTCTACAATAACCAATTTAAATTGTAATCTAAAACTCCTCAAAAAAGCTTGTGGTTAAAAAAAAAGTATCATTTAGAAAGGAAAAATTATATCTTTCTCAGGGTAGCTAGCTGAATGATCTCTTTTCAAAACAATTCCCAAGTCAGCCACATGGTTTTAATCAAACCAAAAACAAAATCATACAAAAAAATCATTTGGTTTTAATCATTCAAAATCATAGACAACGTTTTGGAACTAGTTAAGCACTATTTTGTTACAAATTTATTTTAAAAGTTGTTATTTACAATACCAGTTATCTCCTGCTACAATCTATACAGTAAGGTATGCCACGCTTCTCTACAAACTCCTTGGTTGAAATCGGGTTGCTGCACCTGCGACAGACAAAACAGCTGGGATGCCAGTGTCGGTCCAATGCTGTGTAGATTGTTTTGTCAATCAGCTGATTGCAGGCGGAGCACTTCTTACCGTAGAGTCTCTTGTAGTCGTCTGCACAGTGCGGCTTGCCTGCCACCACGTAGAACCCACTCTCCCTGATGGACGCTCCGCACTTGACACAGGTGAAGTGATCAACGTGCCAAGTTCGGCCCATTGCTGCCAACACGGTGTCCGTGATGGGTTTCTTGCAGAGAGAGCAGATCTCAAGTACGTCAGAAGCTTGGTAGATATCTGAACGTTGTTCGGTAGCCATTGCCTCTTCTGCTTTTACACAATACTTGAAATTTTTGTATTTCCTTATTTGATGGTTTCATAATTTTACACTTGTTACTATGGATTTTGCTTGTACAAGTTATGGGAATTTAACCGGTTAAAAGACTGCAACCACTGGACTAGCATAAAACCAGTCTTGACGTTATAGCTAAATGCTAGTGATGAATTCAAAACAGTGTTAGGTTGTAATAGTTTAGATTCAGTTGAACACATTCCTCACAGGTCATGAAGCTCAAGGTCCCCTGTCAATTACTATTTAAGTTTTAGTTAGAGAAACCATGTATTTACAAAGATTTATCTTACATTCGCTAAGAAATACATTTCATCAGGAAAACCCATTCACCTGAATTTTACCCTAAGCTTATTGGATAACTTGATAACTGTACAGTTTTTAAACACAATAATTTGTAGTGATTGTTAATTTTAAATGAGTGGTGACAGCTTTCTTTAAATATTCAAAGAGTAAAAAGCTCTAATTAAGTTCCAACTTGTACTAATTTTTTTTCTAATTTCTACTTGTGTCTACATTTTCAGAAGAAAAAAAAATATATAATTAGGTTCTCAATTAGATATAATAACCAATTTTACCCTTTCAAAAATTTTACAATAAATGAGCCTACACTCCACAACCCATACAGAAAGGCATCCCATTCTTCTCTGTGAACCCTTGCTGTGCGTTGATGGGTTTCTTGCATTTATTGCAGGAGAAGCACTGTTTGTGCCAATGCTTGTCCAAGGCAGTCAGGACTGTATCCTTTATCAGCTCTCCACATCCTGAGCACTTCTTCCTGAACAGTGCTGTGTAGTCCTTCTCACAATAAGCTTGGCCGTCCTTGGTGCTAAACTCTGCCTCGGTGATGGGCTTCTTGCAGTGAGCACAAACAAAGTGGTCTTTGTGCCAATGTTTACCGAGCGCTGTCAAAACCGTGTCCGTGATGGGTTTGTTGCAGTGAGCACACAAAGGGTTGGAGCCGGAAGCACAGTTTCCAGAAGGGAAGAGTTTTTTATGATCGTCTTCGCAATACGGCTTCTCGTCCTGGACGAAGAATGACGAACCGTTGAACGGTTTTTTGCAGTGAGTGCACACAAAATGTTCTTTATGCCAAGTTTTACCCATGGCCTGCGTTACGGTGTCCGCAATCGGTTTGTTGCACTGAGCGCAAATCGCTCCACTCGAGCCTCCTTTTTGAAACAAAGCTTTGTGGTCTGCCTCACAATAAGGTAGTCCGTTTTCTGTCAGGAACTTTGAGTCTTTGAACGGTTTTTTGCAGTGGGTGCAAACAAAGTGATCTTTATGCCACGTTTTCCCCATGGCTGTTACCACTGTGTCTTGGATGGGCGAGTTGCACTGTGCACACTGAGGTAGGTTCGGTGTTTGAAACAGGGCCTTCCAGTCTTTTTCACAGTACGGCTTTCCGTCTTCTTGTATGTACTTGGCATCTTTCAGGGGCTGTTTACAGTGAGCACACAAAAAATGCTCCTTATGCCAACTCTTGCCCAATGCAACTACCACTGCCTCGTTGATAGGTTTGTTGCAATGGGCACATATGTGTTTTGAAGACATTTTGACTGCGGCAACTAACTGGGTTTTCCAAATTTATAATACTTGAAATTTGTCTTGCACTAACTTGAATTCTGGTTTCCTGATTATTTCTGATTGGTTACCATGACAATGTTTTTACAAAAAATGGCAATAAACTTTCCTATTTCATAACACAGAAAAAAATAAAATTAAGAATTTTTGTTCATGAATTTACATTAGGTTATGTACTTTACATTGCAGTGCCTGATAATAACAATGGTCATACACCATCTTTGTGTTAATAGCATGGATAGAGTTCATTACATTAAACAAAAAAGTTTAGTTATTCTCCAAAATATAAAGTACATTTATTCATAAAGTTTAAGATTCATTGGAGTAAAAAATGTTTCTTTAGTTCTAATAGTTTACCATACACAAATTAAAATAGAAAAGTCTACTTCATATTAGTATCAAACATCAAAAGTTTTAAGACTAAACCACACACTTAATTTTAAACCCCTCTTAAAAATAAATTTAAAAGGCTTGGTGATAAAGAACCAGTTACTTTTAAAAGCTCAATAAGGCTACTGTCGTACTGAAAATAATTTTTAATCGGTTTCAGAACAAAACGCTGACCAACAAAGTAGTGGGCAGTTTAATTTTCCATTTATTACAGAATGAGCCTACATATTATTTATTTTCCACAAATTGTTCATGATCCAAATACTTTATATGCCCTACTTTTTTACTTTATACTTTTAATTGAAATGGCAACCATACAAAGGTAGGTAGGTATTTTAAGTATGAATGGAGTTGAGTGGTGCGATCTTGTAGTCTTGTCATTGACTAAGGCCGACATGTTCTTTGGATACAGCTGTTAATTAATAGCGCATAAAGCCAATGGCAACTAAGGGACCTACAGTTTATAGTGGAATACGAACCACATTTTTGCCTTATAATTTTACGAATTGGTCTAATTATCAGGATAGTACTGCGGATAGTCGTAGTAATCACTAGTGTGACGTTAATCCACACCATGGAGTATCGCATCCACAGATCATGACTAAATATCCACAATTAGTGACCTTCAAGTAGCTGGATATCAGGACGACGCCACGGTCCCAGTCAGAAATAATCATTTCAGAACGGGCTTTGATATCGTATCTCCGTACAAGCTAGTCATTCTACTTATGCCTTTCGAACATAAAAAATTAATATTTTTTATGTTTAAATTAAATCAATGAATTAAAACTCCTTTATGAATTAACTCTCTGGCAGTCGGTCGTCAGTTTTTAGCCGTGCACGTGCCTTAATGTTTTCGTGTCGTGTCCGTGTTATGTGTTGTATGTACTATTTATTAAACTTTGACGCAATGAAAATGAAGAAACCACGTATAAAATGTAAATATGTAAATAGATCAGATTAGTGTATGATGACTACGCACCCGACGATGGAGTTATCTCCGAAACGGCCGTAGTGCTCAATTAACAGGATTGCAAAGACTGTAAGTAACCTTTATAATTAACTCTCCTAAATCTTTTTCTAATTGATTTAAAAAGTTTGCACTTATATGGGCCTACTTTAGTGGGGAGGCAAATGTAGTAAAATATGTCAAATTCCAAAGTTGGCTCACCCCGAAAGGTAACCGGTGAACACTATGCTAGATGATATTGTATAGTAGTACAGATGATATTTTGACCGGTGTTCACTCTGTATGAGTGGGACTCTCTTATCTGGACGCCATTTTCCAAAATGGCAGATGTCAACGTTTGATCTTTGAATAACTCAAGCAAAAATGATCCGATTTTGATGAAATTTGGTATAAACGTTTAAACTTACATTTATTCGAATGAGTTCGAGAACCAGCATGATTGGACCATGGGAGCGGGGGTTTATGGGGGGTTTTATGGGGTAAAAATTGGATTTTCTTATTTTTTGCCCCCAAAGCACAACATTTTCCAATTTCTCTCTAAACCATTTTAAAGAACTTAAAAAAAGAAATAATTTAGTATATTAACGTTTTTTGTACCCTTATTGGTTACGGAGAAAATTAAAAAAAAGTGTTATTTAAAATTCCCATGTTATTTTTATGAAGGATATTGTCAACTCTTGTAGTTTGCTTGTTTATGGATATATTTTGATCAAACTTGGTAAACTTATTTATTTATACTAAACTATTAATATTAATATTCTACTAACATTCACACTTTATTAGCCTCCCTGTGGCAGCAAACCTAGGTACTCGTTAAACCTTATTTTATTTAAATTGAATTAATTGATATACAAATCAGGCAAATGGAAATTTACTTAGTCTGCAGGTTCGCTGTGACGGGGGTGTTTTATTCTTGACATTTCTTCCTAACCCTAGTGGTTCAGGAGATATAAGTATTTAAAGTTGGGGTTTCCTCCATGATAAATACATTGATCCGTTTTAACTGTCACCCTAATGCATTTTCTGTGCTATTCCGTTGCATTTCTTAAGAAGTGCAAAAACCTTGGAATTGGCATAATAACAAAGCTAGATTATCAGGCACATCTCAGATTCGCACGATGCGTTAAAATATTAAAATTATTGTTTTATTTAAGTGTTTTTCTCCATGAATTGTATTTTGGCGGCCATTTTGTGGGATCAAATCAAATTTTAATTTGCAGATTTAGTTTCCCCACCCTTTTAAACATTAAAAACGATATACTACACACTATATCTAGCAAAAAAAATGTTTTTAACTATTTTTCTCTGGGAGCGATTATTATTTTAATTTAAATACCATAATATCAGGTACTTAACCAAGTCGGATTTTGGTAGACTTTTTTGTTGTTGTGTGGAGGTATAAAAATAAAAGTAATGAAATCCGTCGAAAAACCTTTTGAAACAATTTTGTTGGACCTTCACTATATATATCTCTTTAATGGCCGGACTATTACAACTCCACAGACTTTTCAGGCCGTAGTTTATGTTTATCAATATTGCTCTTATTGCAAAAACTGGCATAGCAACTTGTTTTATGCAATTTCGGATCTTTTAGCTCTAGTATTTCTATATCTGGCTTGAGACGCTTCAATACATCCAAATTATTTACATCACTGTAAGACAAACGTTTATAGTAGCATTCCAACTCGATTGATTCCATCTTTGCCAACATTTGTGAGATTTTCATTAAATACAACAACTTGGTAAAATATGCATAAATCCCAGTTTGTTAGCTCCGAAACTTTACGCTTCACTGGCAATCTGGCAACAGGTATCAATGTCTGATCCATTTAAGAGATGTTTCATGTAATATTTGTTTTGTATAATTATGTATATTGAAATACCACCACTGAAATAATACACTAAACTGAAATACACAAAACTGAAATACACTAACTGAACAATCAAACTGAATCATTTTTATCACATAATTAAACAGATACAAAAATGAAACAATCATCTTCAATAATCATATGTCAGCGGTCAACAGCTGTTAAACATTACCAACTGAAACCCTGTGCCAAGTTGATTTTGCTTACTGATTCTCTTAAAATCAGCTGTCTCAATCTTCAATAATTATACACCAAATAAAAACTTTACTACGATACTTTTAATATTTTAACCCATCGTGCGAATCTGAGATGTGCCTGATAATCTAGCTTTGTTATTATATGCCAATTCAAAAGTTTTTGCACTCTTAAGAAATGCAACGGAATAGCACAGGAAATACATTAGAGTGACAGTTAAAACGGATCAATGTATTTATCATGGAGGAAACCCCAACTTTAAATACTTATATCTCCTGAACCACTAGGGTTAGGAAGAAATGTCAAGAATAAAACACCCCCGTCACAGCGAACCTGCAGACTAAGTAAATTTCCATTTGCCTGATTTGTATATCAATTAATTCAATTTAAATAAAATAAGGTTTAACGAGTACCTAGGTTTGCTGCCACAGGGAGGCTAATAAAGTGTGAATGTTAGTAGAATATTAATATTAATAGTTTAGTATAAATAAATAAGTTTACCAAGTTTGATCAAAATATATCCATAAACAAGCAAACTACAAGAGTTGACAATATCCTTCATAAAAATAACATGGGAATTTTAAATAACACTTTTTTTTAATTTTCTCCGTAACCAATAAGGGTACAAAAAACGTTAATATACTAAATTATTTCTTTTTTTAAGTTCTTTAAAATGGTTTAGAGAGAAATTGGAAAATGTTGTGCTTTGGGGGCAAAAAATAAGAAAATCCAATTTTTACACCATAAAACCCCCCATAAACCCCCTCTCCCGTGGTCCGATCATGCTGGTTCTCGAACTCATTCGAATAAATGTAAGTTTAAACGTTTATACCAAATTTCATCAAAGTCGGATCATTTTTGCTCGAGTAATTCAAAGATCAAACGTTGACATCCGCCATTTTGGAAAATGGCGTCCAGATAAGAGAGTCCCACTCATACAGAGTGAACACCGGTCAAAATATCATCTGTACTACTATACAATATCATCTAGCATAGTGTTCACCGGTTACCTTTCAGGGTGAGCCAACTTTGGAATTTTGGCCATTCGCCTCCCCACTACTTAAGAAATTGTTAAATGTGATAAAATGATGTTTTAAATTGTCTAAATGTTTTAAAACTTTCATATTTTATCAAACTTAATATCCAAGAAAGTAAGGTACTTCGTCTATTGATAGAGCAAATGTTTTCTACAAATGCAAAGGGTTATATGATTGAAGAGCAAATAACTACTAATAATTTATATTTACAAACTCTAACTATACAAAGATCTACTTGGCGTACGGCTGGTCATCGTCTTCAAACACGTGGTATTTCTTGTAGACAGGTTTGGCCGTAAAGTCCTTTTTACCCTCTTGCCATCCTCGAGGCGGAGCTTTTTCATAGTCAAATGCCGACTCTACCTCTCCAAACTGTTTTTGAGATTCCTTCATGTCGTCTCTGAAAAATATCAATGTTCCATTGATAAGTTCATTTTTAAACGTAATATGGTGATCACGTTAACAGGATCCCTGGTGTAAAATAGCTTTACTTAACCCTGTGAGTGCTATGCAACGATATATCATTGTTCACTAAAACCTCTAAGGGATATAGAGAGGAAGGTAATTTTAACAAAAAGTAGCAAAATGACCATTGGTGACCTGCATGTTTATAGGATACACTAACTAGCTAAAAGATTCGCCCAATCCGATGATTCAAGGTGTATGTCTAAACCAAGGATTATGAACACCTCACTATGCCCCAGTGGTTGTAGTATATTGCTACAAACACACAATCAACAATTATTTGCCACACGGGACGGGAATGGAACCCGAACAAATGAATGCCACAGGCCAAGTGACACATGACCTAGCCTTCTCGGCTTTCTTTGCTGGGAGAATATGGAGTAAAAATTTTTATTTGAGCTGACCTCAACAAGCGCTAATAGATAGCGCTACCGATGGCACTACAACCTAGTTGTTGACTGTTTTGATGATTTTTTTTCAGCTGAACCACGACAGTGATCATAAATTGTGCTACTGAGGCTTTACTAACAAACAGGGTTTTCCTAAAAAGTCTATTAATAACCTTATCAAACTAAATCAAGGTTTAATTCAATATTACGTTCTAAATAAGATGTCTTTTGATTTTAGAAGATTTAAGTTTCAAATAATGCTATCAAAACATTGCAATTTATAAGAAAACGTAAACAACAACAAACACAGTGTTATTTAATGTTTACTGCAAATACTAAGACTTTGCTTTGTTTATTTGTTATTTACTTTCTATTATTCCAAATTAGGCTGATTAAAAAAATAGTGAGAACAACGCAGTTACAATTCAAGAACAGCTAATGGAATTAAAAGGCAAAAAAGTCTTACAAAATAAAAATATGAATTATTGGCCTAGCAACTCAAAGGGTTAAGCATTTCCACTAATAAAATACTAACGTTACATTATAGCCGTGATTAAATCATCGGCAGCTGTTCTAGTGCCGTGGTTCAAGTGTGGTACTGGTGCTTTTGTCCTAAAGGTTTTGTTTTCAATCTTGCCAATCGATCATCAACGGCTTTAAGCTAAACCGACCATAAGGCTATTACCATAACTTAACATGTTAAAAAATAGGAGAAATGAAGAATTGGTCTTTCAGGTGACATATTTTTCTCTGCAATGGAAAACTCCATCCACTAAATACCACAAAATAAAAAAATCAACTGTAAAAAAGGTAGGCCTACTCTTTGGTAATGGGATAGAGACTATGGATGCTTAAGTAAACGTCCCATTTATGTGGACCAGCTGTAGCCAGAATTTTTGCTCAAAGAGTCCTCTATAGTTGATCTATTTTAACTATATTATAGTTGAATGATCTTCTTGCAGTTTTTCTATTGTCAAAATGATATTTTCTCCCTTAGGTTTCAAGTCTAGTTGATATGGAGTGAAAAGTTGCTGTAGCATAAAGTTGTTCATTTAGTTTGACACGGTTTAAAAGTTGGTGTGTACAACACAAATCAACAATAGCTAGCCCACAATCTGTGGTGTTTAGGTGCAGCTAACTCATTTGCATTTATTTTCATCCCTATGCAAAAGCCTTATCAAGAAAATGGGATGTCTACTTTCAAGCTATGGCCAAAAGTATGTCCTTTAATATTATTTTGTTTAATACATTGCAGTGTTTAGCTTGCAATGTATATAAGCAGTTTTCATAGGTTCTATCATATATGAACTAACTCGCTAGTTAGAGATAGGTAATTATGTGTGTGGTGGCTGCACTGTCAACAGTGTCAACATCTGATGTCAGCGGCCACTGCTCAACCCTCAGTCTCAGTCTACTATGATCAGTGTGGTAAGCAATAAGTCTAAGTTATTGTCTATGCTTAGTTCCGTATATAATAGGTTCACAGCTTGATCGGCTCACCTGTATTGGTCGAAGACCACCTTCTTGCCTGTGATTGGATCAGTAACGTCTCCAAGAGGGAATACAACTTTCTTGACTCTATGTTGTATCATTGTTGTTATCTTTTCTGGTAACTTCTCCAGCAAGACAATGTCTCCTACTTTACTTACTTTGTTAGTATCTTGAGCATAAACAAGTTCGACATTTTTGAAATACTGAAACAAAGGAATACAATACGGTATTCTTGATTCTGGTAAAATATGGTACCTTAAATATAGTGTTAGCATGTTTGCTCCAACGTTCACACCGGTGGCGCACAGATTTAATTTCAATCAAAAGTCAATGTTTACTAAAGTGTACTAAAATAACCACAGACTTAAGAATAACAAAATGGATGTAAACCAATCTATTTTAAACTCAACATACACTACTTATATAGTAACAAATGATATTTGAGTTATGCCAATAAAAACCATGGACCACCGTTGTACACATCTACCTGTTGTATATATATATATATATATATATATATATATATACATATATAAAACAGCTTTTCGATGTGCGCCACCTGTGACCTCGGTAAACCAGTACATCATGAAGTTCTAAATGATTTTTGCTTGAGAAGCAACTCTAGAGACAATCTGGCAAACAATTAGCTAATGATTGGGCTTCCAAAGCCAAAAAGAAACAGATTCAGACGGTGATCCAGCCAAGTTGTTTGGTTGCGTTTGCTGTTTTGAAAGCCTGATTTGAACGAGTTTTCATTTAATTTTACATAGGCTACTTAAAACAGTCTGATGTGTTATAATAAATAATAACAATTATTCGTTAACACGGTGCTTTGCACGGTTAACACGGTTTGAATTGAAACACAATGTATTTCATTGTAAGCTACCACAGAAACTCCATAATACTGTTTTGTAGTGTGTAATCGCCACAAAAAGAATAGGCCAACGGTATCTCTTCGAATATGTAAATAACGAATATTGTCTATTGTCTATCTACCAGTGGTACATTTCAGAGTTTTAAGGACCACTGTGCTCACCACCAGTGGTACACTTCTTAAAAACTTTAAAAATCGCAGAAGATTTTGTCAGAGCGAACATGTTAAACTTTTAGTCATACCATAGCCTACCTTACGGTGAGTTGATCTTTGAGTACCTTCTGAGTATAGAGTACAGGTTAACAAGTATTTGTCTTATTTGTATTGAGAAACTATATACAGTAGACTCTCGCTCATCTGGATCGGCCTTGTCCAGACTCCCGCTAATCCAGATTGGCAATTGTGATTTTTTTAGTGGCACAGTATACAGTAGAATTCCAATTATCCAAGCTATACGCGACCGAGACTACCTCGGATAGGCCTAATCAAAAACTCGGATAACACAGCGGTAAAAATCATAGGTGAGGCTATAATTAAACAAATACCCCCGCCGCAGCAAACCTGCAGACTAAGCGAATTTCCATTTCCCTGAATGGATTTACACTAAAATGTCTCCTTAAAATTATCACATTTATTCCCTATTTAAATAGAATCAGTTTAAAACATACTTAGGTTTGCTGCAACAGGGAGGGTAAAAGTGTTTTTTATGTAAAATGTTAATAGTTAGTAAGAAATAAAAACATTTTTCAAATTTGGGCAAAATATGTTTATAAACAAGCAAACTACAACAGTTTACTTATTCTCCATAAGAATAACATGGGAATTTTAAATTTACAATTTTTTGGAATTTTCTCCGTAACCATTAGGCGCATTATAACGCTTCAATATACTAAATTATTTGTTTTTTTAAGCTCTACAAAATAGTTTCATAAGAAATTGCAAAATTTTATGTTTTTTGGGTCAAAAATGGGAAAAACCCATTTTTTCCCCATAAAAGCCCCCATAAACCCCCGTTCCCATGGTCCGATCATGCTGGTTTGCGAACTCGTTCGAATAAACGTAGGTTTACACGTTTGTACCAAATTTCATCAAAATCGGATAATTTTTGCTCGAGTTATCGCGCTAACGGACACATATATATATATATATATATAAATATATATATATAAATATATATATATAAATATATATATATATATAAATATATATATATATATGAATTTGAACGGATGGTGTTTTTGACCTCTAGGGACCTCAAAACGAAAAAAAAAATCGGTCCCGGGTCCAGGTCTTACCGTGAGTACTACGGTAATAGCTTATTCCCTATATGGGAAATTCGCTAAAATCGTATTGAAACTGGAGGGTATGGTTTATTATTGCAGTACAATAATAAGTGATTTATTATATTAAATAAGAAGACATTTCTCTACCAACTAGTACCAAAAATTGATTTTTTACTGGTGGAACTGCATTTGCATGGCTATTAATACTGTGGACCTGGAACAAAATTGATATACAATCAACTCTCGATAGTCCGGATTTTTTGTAATCCGGACCGGACGTCCGCCACATTAGTCCGGATGAGCGAGAGTCTACTGTATAAGGCATCTAGGATTATTGATAGGTACTCTTAAGAATTTTAACTCACAAAATACTTACAATATTGAGGTATTTATTCAGTTCAAATCTGCTGATTGCAACTTTCACTGCATTTTCTTTGGCAGTAGGAAGACATTTACCCATAAGTAAAATGGTTTTTGCTGCTTGACTTGCAGACATTGTGTTGATAGTTACAGCAATTAAGTTTCAAACTGCAGCCTGAAACAAATCACATCACAAACTGTGAAGTCATCCTCAAGTCTTAAATTACTTAACAAAATCAAACAGTCAAGCCATGTAGGCTACTAATATTTAAAAACTAGATATCACCACTGATTATTCAATTAATTTCCAAAGTTGGCTAAAGCTTATGAAAGTACAGTGAAAAAATAAAACACAACAAAATACTTACAGGATTGATTTGAAAAAATCAGTGAAGTTCAGAAAAGCTAACAAGAGCTGAACTAACGAGTGCAGTAATCGCTTTTTTAACCACATCGTGAAACCAAAACCTGGGTTAACCAAAATCATGGAAAAACTGGAAATTAATTGGAAAATTAGCTAGGCAACAATGGTTGTCTGTCATGACGTGGGTAGTCCGCGAACAGAATGTAATGGAGCAGATGACGACACGGATCTCATACCATGGTAAGATCAAAATTAAGTAGCCCTACCAGTAACGGTAATCTATCTTGTTAATTATTAAAAGAAAGAAATTTTGAGTAGGCCTACAGTTGTAAATGTTTAGACTGTAATTAAAAAGGTGTAAAACAACTATTGTAGACAGGGCCGCGTTAAGGGCCAGTCGAGCCCTAGGCAAACTCAAAAGCAGCGACCCCATTTTTTCTAGTGCGGGTGGGCAATAGTTGTGCGACGCCCGCCAGGCGCCCCTGGACATATGCCCAGTCTGCCCATTTATAAAAGTGGGCCTGGTTGTAGATCTAAACAAAATAGGTACATTTAACAAGTTATTGAATGATTTTTGTGCAAGAGGGGGATGGGTTTGGTGCATTTGGGACCGCTTTCTTAATAAGCTTTTGTGTTTATTCTCTGCAACTCTTTGAAAAATGACACAGGTGTAATAAATAGGTTGACAAACAAAACAAGACAGAATACATAGTAGGTTACCGGTACGAGTAATGGCCTCACCCTCATTGTTTTGGTTGGTGGCGTTTTACAGAACGAGGCCTAGGTTAGATACTTTACTTACTATTGTATTGCAGCAGTAATTCTGAACGGAAACAGATTTTATTCAGTTCTAACATTCAAGGGCTGTTAACTTATAAACTAATGAACTCAGTAGAGGCCATTGTATTACAGTTTTAACATTTATTTTAATTTAATTTTATTTATTTATACATGCCAACGGCTAAGCCAATAAATAGATGATAATACAAGCTGAACAATAATTCAATACTCAATAGAATACAAAATACATAGCCTAGATGAAAAACAAGCTGAACAATACAAAAAGTTACTCAATAGAATACAATAAATAATCTGACAATGAATAAGTTAACAAAGACTATGGATATAACAATAATAAACATTGAGGACAGTAACCAACTGGTCCCATCCCATTACTGGGCCAGTCAGTAGGCCTAACTTAAACTTAGTGGGCCTTTGGCTAAAGCTAGGTAGGCTACTAGGCCTACAGGAACTAACAAGAGATTAACATTTTTAAGTAAATAAATTAGTTTGTAATTACCTACCAACATGTATTATGACAAATTTTCCAATATAATATGAATGCTTTTAAATTGTGAAAAAAGTTTAAGTGATAAAGTAATTAAATAAATTGAGAGGTTAAGACCGAGAGTTTGTTTACTTTCCTCTTGCTTGCTACTTTTTCTTTTTCCCGACCCCGACTTCTCCTTTTTTTCTGTTCCATGTGCTGCTATTTACAAATTGGTGCTATCTGAAGGTAGGTTGGCTAAAATGTCATGTAGTTTTATGGTATCCTCATAGAACTGTAAACACGGCCACCTTTAACTCCAGGCTGTGGCCTTCGAAGTGGCAACATCGCAAGTAGGGTTGTAACAGCCGTTTTGTTTGGAGGCAGCTAATGGTATTATTTGTGTATGTTTTTTGAATAATAAAGCTTGGTTACTAGTCTATAAAAATATTGACTTCACTTTAAATGTGCAAAAATAGATTTTCAATTAAAATACTGTTTTGGCTTTCAATTATAAAAGTTTTATTTTAAATCTTATAATAAATTTATGTTGATAAATTTAAATTTAAATTAACAACCCGCGAATTAATGAGCTGGTGTCGCCTGTCTGCCATGTTATCTTATGGGACGTCTGGCGCTAGGCAACACTACTTGCAACGTTGACAATTCTACCAGGCTGAGGCCTGGAGTTAAAGGTGGCCGTGATTAAAGATATCTGCTTTTATTCTTAATTTGCTACATTATTATTAATTACACAACAGAACTACACTTTTACCAATGGAACAATTGCTATATAGTGTAAGCCTCTCAGAATTAAGTACAAAAACGACCAGTTTGATAATTGTGATATCGAAACATTACATGCAATAATTGTCATTACCATCAATACAAAAAACCAATTTATTTGTTTGATTGTGTCCGAATTTCAATTTACAGATATACGTTTAAAACAAACTGACACACAAAAAAAACATACATTGTCGATCTTTGGCATGAGGATAGGTGGATCAGTAAGAACATGCGGAAAATGTGTCGTCAAAGCAAAATAATCCTTGTATTTGAGAAGAGGGGCCAGCTTCTTTAAAAAATAAAAATGCTTCACCTCTCAAGATGCTTGATAGAGTCAGGTAGCTTGTTAAAAATTTATAAAGAAGATATATAATCAGTAATTTCATCAAGGGGCTTGGACTTGGACTGGGTGTGTTAATTTACGGTAATGGCACGTCAAACTTTTTAGCATCATAAATTCATAGCCCATGACAACTGGCATCTCTGGGTCTCGAAACGATCTTGCTTGGAATCGAACCAGCAACCTTCAGGTTTGAAGAGAAAGAGTCTTTGTTGCACAATCTTAAGGGTTAACAATGGGGTCAAAATACATTTAAAAAAATAAAACCTATGATCTAAATTTAAATTTAAAAATTTGGTCAGTCCATGAATTCACTCACTCTATAAAATAGATGCTGGAGTTAGTTCGTAAAGTATTCTCTTGAACAAACCAGGGGAAGTCCTCTTCAATTCGGTAGGCAATACGTTGGAATCTCGACGTGTGGTGTACTAATCCTGAGCATTCCCACGGCCACCTTTAAAACGGGGCCTTCGAAGTGGTAACATCGCAAGTAGTGTTGTAACAGCGGTTTTGTTTGGAGGCAGCCACGAATACTAGAAAATTTTTTCTAGTAATCGTGGAGGCAGCTAATTGTATTTATTTATTTTTTGAGGATACGAAACCTTTATTACTGGGCTATGAAAATATTTACTCCACTTTAAATGTGGAAAAATATATTTTCAAAGACTTTGTTTCGACAAGCTGATGAGCTTAAGGAGAAGACCGACATTTTAAATTAGGAAAACCTACATCATAATCTCCCCTAGTTTCTCCCCGGCAACCCCTAACTGAACTTAAACTATTTCATGATTTAAATTTGGATTCCCTGATAATTAAAACAATTACTTAGATACTAATACTTATGTATAATTTGGAGCTATCAGCTAAGATTCCGGCGATGTTCAGGTTCAAGAGACAAAAAGGGAACGAGAGAGATTTCTCGTATGCTCGTCGTTTTTACCTCTATTGCCGTTGGCAGCTATTACGCTTTGGCCAGTAAGTTATTGCTCGCACGCTGAGTATATATATATATATAAGTGACGCGCACGGCACAATGTAACTCGTAAACGCATTAACTGACTCTAATAATACAATTTTGTTGGATCTCATAAACAATATAAAAAATAAGGTATGATAATATCTTAATCTATGACAATATCTAGAAGATACCCCAAGAACTGCTGTGACACGCCTGGTAAGCAGAAGAAGAACTGCTGTTCCATTTCCATTCTGTAAACTCGAAACGTCACAACACAACCTCTAAACTAAACTACCTCCTATCAGTGTTTAGGGTGTTCCACATTTAATTAAATTGCATATAGTTATAAATTAGGTCCGCTAATATTATTTGCCGGATAGTATTTGAATTCAGCTGCTTTGATTGTACTAAAATATCCTTTTCAATACAAATCTGTTTTGTTATTAATAATTTTGTTAGGGAGTGCCAGATGATTGTGTGATTACTAGGCCTTCCTGGAACTGTCTTCTTGAAAAGAATATCTATTTTTATAGGCCTAGGTCATTTATTCCTCTTAAAAAGTTCTCTAAAAAGGTTATGAAATGTGTGCTAAAATGGCATTTCAGCACCAAGCCGGAACGGCTATGGAATGTCTCAGCGTAAGTAACTTACAGTGATATGCTGTTGTTTGTGTTCTACACAATAAATCAGTTTGTATTTTTTTAATAATCTGTCAGATTTACATGTTTTTGATAATGACAGTTGTACTCTAAGGGCCCTGTAGGCTGTAAGCTACGTTGTACGAATGAAAGTAACTTAAGTGTTATTAGGTTAGTCCCTCAATAAGTAGTCTAACCTTAGATAACAATAGATAAGTAGGCTAAACTATTGTAAGGTTAGTCCCGACCTGACGTAAAATTCAACTGCCAGTTACTTTACTCTTCAATATTTTACCTTGGTTATCTTGCCCTTTGACTAATTAGATAAAGTTTTACTAAAAACAGGTTTGTTGTTGTGATAGTAATTTGATTAACCTCGTCAAAAAGGCCTAACTTAGGTAGTTTTATGTGGTCAACATGTTTTGGGATAGACTGTGTTTAATATGCTAAATTAGTTTTTAAAACTAACTTAATATGGTAAGTTACAGTAGGCTAAGTTAATAGGCTACTTATTTAATGATTTACGTTAATTATTTATTTAATTATTTTGTTAAATCTTTATGACTTTCTGTGTTATTTTAGATTCCAATCACTTTACAAAAGGAAGCTGGTGTCGATCATGAAGGCAGAGAAGTCTTAAAATGTGGCTTCAAAATTGGAGGTGGAATAGACCAAGATTACAGAAAAAGTCCACAAGGCTATACAGATAACGTAAGTTGGCAGTTTCGTTTTACAGTTCACTCAAGGAATATTAATAGGCTACTCATTTTCATGAGATTAGCTTGAATGTGCATGATCAATAGGCCTAGTGATAACAAAATATTTAAAGTTCCAGTTCAACTCACAGTACATTTTCCAAATTCAAACAAATCCTCATATGATTTTTGCTGGGACATTAAGTAGGTTAAGTTGTCTGTGGAGTTTTGCATGAATGAATACGGTTTGTGTGTAAGTTATGATTCCTTGCATTATTAGTTGTTATGCCAGATTGCCGGGATAATCTTCCGCAGTTTGTGCAATGTGCATGGCAATAGTTTGAATGGAACCTCAATATTTTAAATTTATAATGTAATTATCATCCAGTATATTATAATCAAATTGAACACAATATGGTTTTCAAATCCTTATTACGGAAAGTAAATAAAAGAAACGTCTTATAACACTTAAAACATATATGTTACTGAAAGACGGTAAATACAAAAAAAAGATGGTGTAGTGGTGATCAATTTCGATTGGACACTCCAATCATCATCGGACCCAATAAGCGAATTTCTTCACAACATTCGCTTATTGGGTCTGATGACGATTGGAGTGTCCAATCGAAATCGATCACCACTTACCATCTTTTTTGTATATTTACTTTCTTGTGAGTAACAGTATAAGCGTAAATTTATGTTTTAAGTGTTATAAGACATTTCTTTTATTTACTTTCCGTAAATTTAATAACACGTACAATGCTGATCAAGAAGTTATTTAAATCCTTATCACAATAAGATCTTAATTTTCTGATATTTGGTTACCCAACCTTCGGTGTTACCTATCCGACTCTGTGGATGATTGAGTACCATGAAATCACATACTATATCCATGTGTTGTGACAGTAGGCCTTCTATGCAGCCTGTCCGTCGATACGACTGCTTTGCTTCCTCTGACTATACTTGGAATATGGCCATCAAGCCTTAGGTACTTGCACATGACTGTAATTATGGAGGATAACATAATAAATCAACGTAAATGAAAAAAAAATACATATATATTTTTATGGAAGATAACATAATAAATCAACGTAAATGAAAAAAATACATATATATTTTATTTGGGGGGCATTTCCCCTCTTGAAAGTAAAAAGGGGGGGGTCGTAGGGGGCGGCGATGGTTCCATAAGATTCCTCGCCCCAAAAATAGGGGTTGTATATGGGTTTGTACTGCATTACCGAAAAAATAGCAGAAATACCAAAGAAAAGGGAAGTAGTTTTAACAAAAGACAAGTTTAGAACCTCAAGTAGGTTTAAAACCAAAGAAATATTATTGATTTTATGATTCTCAACATGTTTTCAATTTGTTTGACTATTTTCCGTGTTACCTGATCTTGCTACGGCCGGCCGGCTTAGTTTAGATTGTTAATTATTTCATATTTCCAGGGTATATACGTAACAGAGGTACATGAAGGGAGCCCAGCATCAAAATCTGGTTTGCGGATGCACGATAAAATACTACAGGTAAGAGTCCTAAACTTATGCTGAACTTTTCTTTCTCATTTCTAGATGAGATCCATTTTCATGAAGAGTGTCTTCTTATGTATGAATTTTTGTAGTTTTTCATAAAATATCTTTTACTAGTTTTTGTTCAAAATTAAATAACTTTTATTAGGATCAGTTTGTAGGAATTATTTTAAACATAAGAGAAACAATAAATTAGGAAATATAATTGGAAAAGAGTATGGCCAAAAAAATTCTAATTGAGCTAACAATTAATGCCAGAAAAGTATGTAAGAAAGCTGAGCTAAAGGCCGGTCGTTGGCTAAGACACAGGCTACGCAACGCAACAAGCGGCAGAAAACTGTGTCCTCATGTTTTTTTACTAAGCCACGTAAGCTGGGGCACACACCTGTATTTGTCTGGAACATGCATGATAAATTTTGTAGCAAAGACAAAGATTTTACGCCACTTGTGAAATCACTCAGACACAAGGTGTGTGCCTTTGTGATTGAGTTGGTCCGTGCGAATTATCCAAGAGATTAAGAGATGCAAAATAGTATTGGATCAGACTATCAGAACGGGGTTTTATGGATGTTGTAATAATTTGAAAATATTTTTTTTTTTTTTAAGACTCAACCATTTTGTATAGGCCTGGGCAGCTTAAAACATGTTCTGTGAATGCTGGATTTTTTTGTAAGCTTAACAATTACGGAGAAAACTCCAAAGACCTGTAGGTGAAGTTTCACCTACAAACAAGCAAAGTTTTGCTTGCGTGCATTGCGTCACCTGCATCTCAGCATTCGCTCGGCTATATTCTTCAAACTAAATACAACTATCTCTCACATATCTTATATTACATACATACATATTCTCCATCGTTCCAGTTTCCAGGTCTGGGTGTTCACTAGGCCTCTCCTTCTTCTGGCCCTCCACAATTATTCCTCTTCCTCCACATACTGTCAATGCACTCTTGCTTCCATATCTCTCACCTTGTCAATCTACCTTCTTCTAGGTCATCCTCTTGGTCTTCTTCATTCAGGAATTCTATAATTTTCCATTCTTCTTAAGTGGTCGGATCATCTCAATCTCGATTTATCTACTTGTTCTCTCAAACTTTCTTCAACTATTCCTCTTCTCAACTCTTCATTCTTAATTCTATCCAATCTTGATACCCCTTTAATACATCTTACAAACTTCATTTCCCCCGCCTGAATCCTACTCCATACCCTCTCTATTCCAAATTTCTGCACATCTAATTTTAAGTAGGCCAAATTGTGATTCAAAACCATATACCATTGCCTAATTTATTAAAGTCTAATTGTATATCGTTACAAACACCTTTACCAATAAAATGTATTTGATCAATTTCCAGTGTAACGGCTATGATTTTACGATGGTGACTCATAAAAAGGCAGTAGACTACATCAAGAAACATCCGATCCTAAATTTGCTTGTGGCTAGAAAGGGCGTCACTTCCACATAAAATGTTCCTCGTCACAGTATATATCGTACCTGCTTGTTGTATAGGCAACCCATACCATTGCATACCAATAAGTCATACATGTTAAGTGTTCCAGGATATATAACCTTGTGGTGTATTATATGTGAAAACTGCAATTATATCCCACCCAATTTTGAAATTTCATCCAATATTAAATAGCATTTATTATATTTGTACTTATATCAAACTGTATAGATGTATATTTTTGAGTGGTTTCTTATTCTAAATAAGATAGTGAGAGTTAAAATCAAAATGGGATTTGTTAAATTACAATTAATTAGTCTGTAAAATAACTCTTTAATTGGCTCAAGTCCTATCAGTTGTAGAACAATCGGATGTGATTTTTATAGCTACTTCCTTATTTCCCATTGGCAGAAAGAGTCTTACTATTAACAGCCAGGTATTAAAATATGGTTTAGCCTAATACTGTATACATATGTTTGCCATAATGTGGATGATACTCAATACTCTATAATAGTGGCAATTTAAACTACTGCATATGCATACAATTGGTTTAACTTCCCATAGTTTTTTTTTTTTTTTTTAATCTTCTGCAAACTTTACTTCAGTGTAGCTGAATTTTCAAAAAGAACTCCGCTGGTAAAGACAAATGAAATGAAAAAAGTACTGCTCATCAATCCGAATTTTGACTCGCCAAAACTTTGTGATTATGAACTGTGATCTGGCTGTTAGAATCCCACCTAAAGATATATTTCCACCAATTGAGAAAATAATAGTGATTCTCTGTGATGAGGATTCTTTCGGCACAATTTTGAGTAAAAATCACAATCAGGATTGCTTCAGTTACCATCTGAGATTTATCTTTGCTTTTTTGATGGGGGCAGAAGCTCTAGAACTCAACTATCAAGTCTGAGTGAATTTTACGTTTTACATATTTACCCAATTATTTCTAATATAGTATCCTCCAACAAGCTTCATTTTAACCGTCAAACCCTACATTAAAGTGTCACTGGAAATTAGTACATTGCATTTATGTAGTTATAATTTTTAATTTTTTACATTAGCTTGTATTTGTAACAAAACTATATGATCTTTTATGTTTGAATGAGTATCCTATTTTTGATAATCAGTAACTATGCCACTTTGTAAAAATGCATGTAGTAGCCTATTCATGTTTTAATGTGTACATTTTCAATTGTTGCTGTCTGTTCATGCTTTACTGAAAATCAGAATTCAGAATGTTAAATAGTTTAAAACGGTTTTAAATCCTAAAGACTCCTGATTGAAAACCTAGTTGTAAAACTGTTTCTTGATCAGTCAAGAACCCTTTTGCATGTGAAACACAATGTAAGAAAATTTTATTGTAAAATTTATTGTACTATAACTGTGTGCAGCAAGTAAATGAGAAAAATATTTTAACAATTATTGATGGCAAACGCTTCATTTAAGAACAAATTGCATATTTTATAGCTTATAGACTAGATGGATCACAATCTTATTTACATTTTTATTGTACATTGTTTTATGTAATAAAATGTTTGAATCATTATGCTATTTATATTTAACCAATTGTCTGCAACACGCACATTCCTATCACCTCAGTGCATTAGACATACCTCTTGACAAACAACTTGACATTGGAGAACTCATACTATACAAATTAAATTATTCTTAAAGAAATTAAATCACTGTCAGACATTTTGTTCTTAAAGTAATTAGTTTTCCGAGAGTCTAGCTTTGAACTTGATGCACTCGTTAAAAATATAGATTATAAAAAAAAGACACTCCGTAAAAAATTAGATGGATTCTGAACAGAGTACTTTAAATTCAGACAAAACCACTAAATCAATACACTGCTGAATCATACACACCAAATGTGTAAAATTACAAAGAAAAAAATCACTTTAAAGATAAGTCATCTCATATAGGAGGTCTGGTTTCTTTATTGGTGTGTTTAAAGGCGAAGACCGACCAGTTCTTTCTTCAGTTCACTCAGTTTCTCCTCAGTTAACACTGCCTTACTGAAGTCTTTCAGGAACTGACTCCTCCTGAAAAAAATGTTTGGTGATAGTAATTGGGGGATTAATGCCTTGCCGAGCCTATTTGCAATATTTGGTACAATGGAGTTAGGTGAAGAGGACAATGAATAGTACAGTCTATCAAGGTAGGCTGAGGTATAAATCAATAGATTGTTGACAAAACCAAGTTTACATCAATGGTCAAGTCGAGTTAATATCACCTGCTCTAAGATGGTTTCTCAAAAGATCACAAAGTAGTTCAGAATTATGTACCAGGTGTCCCATAATAGTCCCCCCTGGTTAGCTTTTGAATGGCAGCATAAATTCAAACGAGCTTTGATAGACGTTAGGTACTAGGGTAAGTGAAATCAAGAAATGCTACGGACAAGCCTTTTATGAGGCTTATGTAGCTTAGTGTTATAATGCCCTTTTGTCATTGTGTTGTTATTGAATAAATAAATTGAATTGAATTGATGTAATGTACTTTTTGGTGGTATTTTGAAATTCACTCCCCGTCCCCAAATAGTATAACTTAAAAGCACTTAAGTGCTGGGGGTAACTTAAAATTTTCAATTGGCAACCCTTATAAAGTAGCACGTCATTTAAAAAAGAAAATTAATGCCACAAATCTGACTTTGATATATGACAAAATTTCAAAAAATGATGGCAAGAAATTTTATACATTAATTTATCTGAAACTTGACATTCCATCACTTTTATTTTTTCATGGCTGTGATGATGTCACACACTATTATGGGACATCCGGTATACGCCATTCTGGATTATCTTAAAAAATTTCCTACACATTTTTTAATCGTTAATATTAATCCATTTTACCCCTCATTGCAACAAGTATGAAACTTAATATTAAATCTCTTATTATTATTTACTTTACCATAAAATTATATTTTGATAACGGAGTTTAATATCCACCTGTCACAATATACAAATTAAGTTATATATATAAACATATATATATGAAACATTGGGAAATCATACTTAGCTGCCATTCGAGTAAGTCTGTTGTCACTGTCTGCGGTAAAACTACCAGAGTTCTTCAGAGTATGCAGAATCTGTTAGAAAAAAAAAACTATACTATTTTGATGATGTTTGAAAATAAAATCCATACATATCATACTTCATTGCCATGTCCATGTGAGCTTCAAGAACCTTACATGAGGAAAAGTACCTGCCTAATAGTGTCAAGGTGATTTAACATTAAATGATTAGATTTAACTCACTGTTTATCACATGACAAAAAAACGACTTTATTAATTTATAGACAAAATATTAACCCAAAATCAGAAAAGAATATCAATTATTCAGCTCCAATCTCTCTACTACATTTCCAACCCTCCTTAAGATGGATTACTAATTAACTTACTGCTGCTAAACAAGTGCACTGGAGTTCTGCTGAGAAAAAACCCGCTAATAAGAACCACCTGTTGGAGCAAAAGGTTACCGTACGAACCACCTGTTGGAGCAAAAGGTTACCGTACGAACCACCTGTTGGAGATAAAGGTTACTGAACAAAACACCTGGAATCGTGCATTAATTTTTATGACTGGGAAAAATCTGTGAATTTTGTATGGAACAGGGAAATTTTAATGACTATATGTCCAAGCACCTATGACAGGGTTTTGCTGGTTCTCTTATCAGATTGTCACTTTGTAGTAAGAAGAACAAGTGTTGCCGTGATCACAATAGATTTACGTGGATATTAGGAAGATTGGGGAAGATGATCACAGTGTGTGCAGAAATTGTTACGATCTTGTCATGATTGTATGAGAAAATCATATTGTTTTTGTAATTAGTGTTGTATTTCTGTGATAAGAATATATCATTGTGATTATTTTAAACAATTTCCGGCCAATCCAAACAATTTGGTACCAAATTAGTTCAGATTGGCGGCAACCACCACACTATTTATCTCTGAATAGTTCACTTCACACTATGGCTAAAAGAATATTTTCTGGCTCCAGAGCACGTTTAGTTGATACATTTTTGTTTTCCTATTTATACCAATTCAATCAACACAATGACATTGTGCTAGAGTGGTTGAAAATAATGGTGAAACTATTTTCACTCTGCCATTTGTTTTCACCTGAGCAGCTCTGTCGGCCCATGGACGTGTCAGTACGTGATTCTGCGCCACTCTCAGTGCAAAGCTCTCCCCCACCACCCCATCGCGCAGTCTGTACAGGAACACCAGCTCTCCTTTGTCCAACATGTGCTCTAGATGCTGCAACAAAGAGGGGAAAATACAAACTACAGTGAACCCTCACCAGTCCGGCCCAATAATGTGGTAACTAATTAGTGCTGGGTTAGTGAAAGTGCCCAATTACTACATTGCAATCCGGAAATGGGGAAAATGTAATTTGAAGTGTACAGCCATATTCATAATATAGTACCAATCTAAAATTCTAGAGACTTCTTATATTTTCAACTACGCAATTACACACAGACACTTTCTGATATCATAAGAATAAAGTCTTGGCATTAATTTATGATTTGGTGCTCGACCACTCAGATTTTAGGCTAGACTTTTGATTCTACTCACATCTAATCGTGGGAATATAACTAGTTAAAAAATTAATTTAATTCTTCAAAGCTGCCACTTTTTAGAGTTTCAGTCTCCAAATTACCTCCGTGCAAAGAGTAAAATAAAATATTTTTTTTCTACAAGGACTTATTCTACCTTACAGACTTTATATTAGTCTGAATACAGTTTTGCCGTTCATTATACTGGTCTGATAGTAAGGAAACAACTATTTACTACTTTCAAAAAAGGTAACCATTTAACCTTACCTGAAGCTTGATGTTATCTGATGGGGGAAGCAGATTAGCCAGAGAGTGAAAATGTGTTGACACAAAGAGGTGGGGACATTCGTGGTTCTTAGCTACAAAATATTCCAAACAGGCCGCGAGTAGCCCTAGGCCGTTGACCTCCGGAGTGCCCTTCCCAAACTCATCGATAATGACCAGTGAGTTGGACGTAAAGTTCCTGATAGCAATTGACATCTGAAAAAAATGTTTGTAAGGTAATAATGGATTAATAATATGTATTTTGAGTGATCTGTTAAAAATTTATGTTTTTTGTCAAATACATTTTAAGACGGCAAAATATGCCTCCCACTAGAAGTGTGCAAGCCTGAGATTTTCGATTGAACCAAGTGTATCTATCACAAACGTCATTTTCAAAATACAATTCAATGTTATAATGTAGGGTGAAAAAGGTGAAATATTTTCTTAAGTACATAAGTTTGAAACAAGGAACAACGTTTAATGTTACCTCATTTTATTTTCCTCCAAAGTAAATGTTTTCTAAAACTCAATGTGGCCATAAGCTTAGATTAGATATTTGAGAAATGAATAGATTTACTCATTCTTAAAATTTGAAATCAATGCATTAACATTAAACAACCTCACACTTTGTGTGTTTCACATGTGTTTTGTTGTGTTGGTATACCTGTCTGAGATCCACCATGAAGGATGACAGTTGTGAGTCTACAGCGTCTACAGGGTGTATCCTAGAGTGGATCTGGTCCACAACACCTACAGTAGCACTCTCAGCTGGTACATAGCTTCCCACCTGTGCCAAGTAGACAATCTGGGCAACCTGTATACAAAAACCTTGGTCAATAACGCAAACAAAATGTACGCATCTATTTATTAGCGGTATTTAACACGTTGGCTACTGCAATAGCAGTGGCGGCTATAAGAGCCCGCGGGCCCCCCCGCAAGTTCGTTCACCGGGCCCCCTCCCAATAATCTTAAAAAATATTATATCACATGTTTTACCGCCTAAACTTGCACTTTAGCTTGGTACGGCGTCTCCCTAGGCGTCATCATCCTCTTCCATGATCGCGGAAAAATGACCTATGACATTATCAGATAACAACATTATCGTCTCCCGCGTTCACGGCCCAATCCTTAATAACTCCCGCCCCACGACCCGTGGTGACGGGGAAATAATTTTTTCCGCAATTGCGGCAAAATCCTTAATATATCTCACTCGCAGAAAAACGTCAATAACGTCTTCCGCAATCCGGCAAAAGATTGAACGTCTCCTGCGGCCGCGGAGACATCGTCATCGTCACCCGCGGGGAAATGTTCTCGTCGATATCCGCAATCGAGGCAAAAACGTAGGCCTAATCTTTCAATTTCATGAGCGTGATCCTCGCGGACATAAAAGCTTTAATTTTAACTGGGCATTATTGTACTGAGAAAATCGGCTTGAGCTTGATTTTCTGACTTTGTGCTTGATCTCTCAAGCTTATATACAGGCTCTGCTCGAATGCTCGGCTCGAAAATCAACATTATATAAAAATCAACAGTTTCCAAAGCAAACCGATTTTGAACCGCTCTGATTTGGCCCGAGGCCTATAAGTAAGTAAATTTTTTTACCTGACTCGAAGTAAACAAATCTAAAGTGCAAAGTAAACAAATCTAAAGTGCAGCCTCCTAATAGTAAGAAATGAAGTGAAATGAAAATCCTTCTTTAGCGTCAATAAAAGAATGGAATTATTTATTAGCTAGTGCATCAGGCACCTAGGTTAATTATCCGATTTGATCGTAAAAAATTGTCAAGTTCATTAAGTTAAATCAGCATTGAGGGCCCTCTCTGGTGTGCCCCACCCTAGGAGGATTAACATTAATGTTTTATCCTCCTAGACCAGGGAAACACTGGTTCTAAATACGGCCCTATTATAAATAGCGCCTTCACGCAGTCCATGAGGACTGTTGATGCAACCTGCAACCTGCATGACTAATGACAATTCTTTTACTTAGGTTGGTAGAGAGTTTATATCGATCGGCCAAATAATAGTGTCAGTTAAGCTGTTTCTACTACTTGTCCTAGTGCTCTTACTAAATTTTCGGCATGAAAAAACTTATGGTCATTTTCATCTAAATATTGTTATGATAGGGGGCCCGTGTGGCTGAGCCTGTCACACAATTGTGGGCCAGTGTCCCGGTAAAATTTCCCGAAAAATCCCAGTCAGGGCTCACGGGCCTCCATAGCTCGCGGGGCCCCCGCGTACCTTGTTACTGACCAAGATCAGCTACGTCCTAGCCAGGACCATTTATAACACCAATGATCAAGGGTAGCTGGGTAAAGTTTCAAACCATTATACAAACTAATGACAATTCTCAGGATTGAACCAGCCAACCTTTGATCACAAAGTAAGCACTATGCCCACTCAGCTACCCAACTTTAAAACAATTTTGATGGTGATTACTAATTACCGGTACCTGTTTTAGATAGACAGTTTTGCCGCTGGCGTTAGGACCGTTGAGTATCTTGGCGAGCCCGTCCTCCACGCTAGAGTGTGTGTCGTTAGGTACGAACATCTCCACACACAGCTCCTGTAGAATGTTTCGCCCTCTCTTGATGTGTATCTGCTTGTCCAAGGTCATCTGAGGCTCGACCAGGTTAAAGTCTCGGGCAGCTCTCGCCAGCGCCAACAGACTATATTCATTTGAAATTTATAGGCAGTCAATATGGTGACTATGAGATTTGCTGAAATGATCTTTATAAATAAAACATTGAATCAAATCTTGGATTGCTTTGACGGGTTTTCAAAAATTATTTGTGACCTAGCAGTGTGTTTTCTTAGTTGATTCTACAGACCAATCAAATTTGTTGATTGATTTTCACTTCGCTTAAACTAACCTTTTCAAAACAATAAAAGCTTTTTAGCTGCCTAAAATAGCTTCTTAGCCTAAATTTTATGTTGACCAAATAATAAAGCCGAGTTTGCTGTTATCACTCTATGTACCAATCGAGTTCAGCGATGAGCGCAGTCAGTTTCACCAAGGGTCCCACGTTGCGCTGGATGTATTGCACCAGCTTCAAAATTATCTTCGACTCTATCTCCATCCCTTGCATCAGCCAGTCTCCTAACATGTTGTCAAGCTCTGGAAAATAAAACAGGAAACAATTAAATGAAAAGCGTAAATTGTTTCTCATAAATATTTACAAAACATAACATATTTTTAATGTTTGAAGCTTAAAGAAACAGAATTAACTTCTGAAAATGGATCATAATTTACTTAAATGAGAAAGAGAGAGAGAGAGATTCTACAAGCGGAGTGTGTTTGCACCATGAATGTAGGCGTGATGTCATGATACGACTCGCGACGGTCACAATAGCTAGATGCGCACGCACCCCCAAATTCGCCGGGAGACAAGCGCAAGAAGGAGTCAGTCAGTAGTGTGTGGTAGCAACCTGCGGTGGACATCTTCAATCGGATAAATAGCCTTAGCATGAGTAGATAAAATATTAGGGGTTGGAGAAGGGTGTAGACTAGGGCAATGAGATAGTATTTGATTATGTAGATGTAGAATATTAAGTTTACAAAGCCTCTCGTGGTCCATTTTCCAGTAAATTTTTATTTAAGAGTAATTAATATTAGAATTTTCACTAGCTACTTGTAGATGAAATCAGATTAGTCCACTTATATCTCTGTTCACTATTAATTTATTTGATGTATTAAAGGAACATAAAAGCTGGCTGTGATATGCAGCTGAGGTATTATTTTGCACTTTGACGAGGTTGTTAGGCTCACTTGAATATGGTTCGAGCAGCAACAGGAAATGTGAGTGATTTAGAGGTGATTGGTGGAAGATATATTGGGCCAAGTTATCTTAATTAACATTCATTCACCCGCATTTCGCCACACACAAAGAGAAAAGTCTACAAAAGCAATAAATGTGTATGTGTAGAATGAGTAATTTGTGTTAAGATAATCAAGAATTTATTATGCTTGCAACTGTATAATTAACTGTGAAAAATGTAATGTGTAGTCAAAATAAAGAGAAAAGATTGTGATTGTGGTGGAAATGATGATGATAGTGGGTACAAAGTGGTGTTTTTATAGTCAAAGTACCTATGGTAGTGATACTAGAAATTAGTATTTCACCATCCTAGGGCACTTGAACCTAGCCTGGAACTATTTCACACATTATTCCAGGCTGGGCCTAAAGGGTTGTAGCATTGTCAAACAGCTAAAATCCATTTGTGATTGGCAGGTTTTGAACCTGAGACCTCGGGGACTGAAGTCGCTCCCATGTAGTAGCATACAGTGTCTACCATCATGAGAACAGCCTTAGTGTCCTCTAACCCCAACCCTACAACCAGTTTAATTTTTTTTTAACCGACAGATAGGGTAAAATGTAACCCTGTGTGTAATGTATGTAAAATGTAGGGTGTTTCTTAAAACCTACAACCACATTTTCTTTCAATGGTGAAAGTTATGGTTGGGCTTTGGCATTTATCATAGCAACAGAACAAAGATGAAATAGTTATTGCACAATAACCAAACAAGTTTATCTTACCATGACATCTTGAACTCTTGTAGTGGGCTGAGTCTTCATTAATAAACTGAAAAGTGAGAGCAAATTAAATTCCATATAATATACTGTTGATAAATAGTAGTTTACGCAACGATTGCGTGATGATAGTGTTAACAACACGAGTAGAAATTTAAGGTACGAGTCTTAAAAAGACAAGTGCCTTAAAAACTTCTACGAGTGTTGTTAAGACTACGTGAGTTGACTTCTTTACCTACGACTGTTGTTCAAATGACTGTACTAACAATAACTATAGGCTACTCATAACTTCTATGAGAGGTTATGTTTACGTTTATAACCTCTCATTGCCACTGACAGTGACAACCACCACTCACCCCAGTGTGTGTTTTTGAGTTGTTGGTGGTTGGTGAGTGAACGACTCATTCTACCAACCACTAATTGCACCGATCATATACAATTAAATTGGTAAACAGCTGATTAGTTGAAGTTCTAAGCATTACGATTTTACTTCTTTTCTCTCAATCTTTGAACCTCATTGATTTGTTGATCGTGTTGTAAAAAAATGCTGTTAAGTGAATCTTGTCAATTCTAAGAACTGAACTGAAACGGCTAGTTTAAAAACAGTTTTCAAATCCTGATGAGGGGTGCTTTGATAGGAGTTTATTCATCCTATCAAAATCAACTGAGCCATCCATTCTTGATTGTAGGTGGAACTTTGCTACAGACAAGTTTATTTCTTATGAGTCGCACATCAAGCCATGACTTGAGTCGGAATTTAAACTCCTCAATCTACAGTCCTGACTCCTTAACAGGAGGACCATGTCGTAGACCACTCGGTTATTAATACTTTCGCTACAAGACGTTACACTGATGATCTCTTGCCACCTGGTAGTGAATGTGTCAGCCTGATCTACCTCATTACTGGCCAATCCTAAACCCTCTTGTAGTTCTACGTAGGTCCTGGATCTAAATTAAGGTATTGTTACGTTTCTCAGTATATTGGCGTTTTGGCCATGAAGGGTTAAAACAGCAAAAAGCCATCAACATTGAATTTTAAAGTAAGAACTATTATTTACCTGAAAATGCATGTCAGGCAGTTCCAAGTCTTCATTTGTAAGGTCCGGACGCCAGAGCGGAACAGCCAGGAAAAATCCGGACTCTGGGATATAGCTGAGGGAGCAAGACTCTACATACTCTGGCAAATCTTGCAGTTCTACCTCTGCCAGCTGGTCCATCAGAGTACACAAGCGAGATCGGTTTTCTGTTACTTGAAAATAAAAACTCACATGCATGAGACATTTGAGGTTCTCATAACAAATTGCTAAAAACATAGTGCTAGGCCTACTTGCTATGCAAACTATTATTTTTTTAAGGAAGTTGGCAGAGTCTTTGGGGGCGACCTTGCATATGCCCGTCCACATAGACTACGGATCTGTGCGTGGAACAAGTCCAACAAAGCAAGAGGTGTGTGTTGGTACAGTACAAGGGTGAAGTGTACTGATAAAAAGTCGTGGCAGATACTAGGATCCAAACCCAAGACATCATTGTCTTGGGTCCGAAGTCTGTGGTGCTAGTGACTGAGCCACCGAATCACCAGTTATTTGTAATTGTCATTCTGTAATGCAAGACACCCAAAACTGTGAGGTTGAAATCACATCTGAAGCAAACATAGAATATAAAGCATAATCAAAAACTATAATCACAGAATACAGATCTAACCCTAAAGTCTAACTGAGCAAAAAAAAAAAAACGTCGTATTGCTGCTAGTGTTTACTCCAGAATCTAAGAACACTGCTGCTGTGATTTTTAAAAAGCATTATACCACCCGCACGTTAAAATACTACGACAGCAGCACTCCTAAACTCTGGCGTAAACTTCAGCAGATTAAAACGCAACTTTTTTTAAGGCTCAATGAGAGTTCTAGGTTAGGTCCTAATTCCATTACTTAATTGAAATTCTGTGGCTAGGAAAAGAATAAATGTAGAATTGGCACATAACGTAAAATGTTTATAAAAAGATAAATGAAAATTTCAATCCTTAGGTGGGAAACGGGTTAGCAAGGTCAATCACCCAGAATATGATTTTCTGCTTATCAACTGTATAAATAGATGTCTCTAACAAATTATTAACATCCGAGATCCAGTCGGAGATAAAGAGTTATGGAGTAGATCCGAAATCGACGGTGTTGAAATCATAAAAGAAGAAAATACAGATGGATAGGCAACACCTTAAGAAAATTTGAACAAACTGCAAACTCTGGATTGGAACCGGTAAGAAAGCAGGAAAATTGGAAGGACAAAAAACGGCTTGCAGAAAATCACTTGAAAAAGAACAAGAAGAAGGCAGTAGCTGGAGATAAATAAAGCAGACGGTCCAGAATCCTGTGCAGTGGAGAGCATTTGTTCTAGCTTACCTATAGATTCCTTCAACTTGTTCAATGGTATAATATAAGTACATGATCACACTTACCCCAATCTTATTTAACAACGATACAAGGCTTAAATTCACATTTAAAGACCAAATACTTACGTTTGTCCAAATCATCAGAGATCCCTTCTTTTACGACTATCCTGCCCTGAACGACAGACTTTTCAAAGTCCATTACTCTGTTAATACAGTGAGACATCAGGTATATTGAGTCACACAGACAGTCTGCTATCTGTAAACATATATCAACAATTATAAAGTTGAATAGTTTGGAAAATAAGTTATATATACAGTCTGTCCCAAAAGTCCCGGACCGGTTTAATATTTTCTAAACGACAACAGATAAATCAATAAGGTTTGGTACATAAACACCACACCTAAAAACCTACTTTTTTTAAGGAAATGTAAATTTTCTGTCACATCATGGGGACGTCCCGCAAGGAGTCAGAAGGAAATCTTAAATAGAAGCATAGGTTGAAATGCAAATTAAAGGTCTTTACTAGCAGAAGATAATGCCACAAATTTGAATTCAAACGGACAACCGAGTCAAGAATGACAGTGGTTCAAAGATTCATTTAATTTGTATTACTAATATACGCTTCTTCCTCAGGGGCGCAGCCCTAGGAATCGGAAGAAAATTTTTAACCTAAGCATAGGTCGATATCAAATTAAAGGTCTTCACTAGTAGATTACAATTCCGTAAATTCAACCTCAAAAGAAAGCCTCAGTAAAAAATGGCAGTCGTTCAAAGATTCAAAATGGCAGATTCAAGAAATCTTTGAACGGCTGCCAAATTTTAATCAGTTATCCGTTTGAGTTCAAATTTGTGGCATTATATTCTGCTAGTAAAGGTCTTTAATTTTATGTACATCCAAACCTATGCTTCTATTTAAGATTTTCTTCTGACTCCTTACGGGACGTCCCCATGATGTGGCAGAAAATTTATATTTCCTTAAAAAGGTAGATTTTTAGGTGTGGTGTTGATGTACCAAATCTTATTGAATTATCTGTTGACGTTTAGAATATATTAAACCGGTCCGGGACTTTTAGGACAGTCTGTATATCTTTTTTTGGAGCAAGATTAAAACTCTTTTGTGGTATTAAAAATTTAGTAGAAAATCTGGGTACTAATTACATCTCTAAGTGGGCGCTAATTATATCAATTTTTTCAACAATTGAGTGGGGAGTAAAAAATGGGAATAAAATATAAGTTAACAATCAAAGGTATAGTATGGTAAATAGTAAATTTATATTTAATTCAAAATAAAAATTTTGGTGTGATTGGAAATGCAAATAAACACTGAGGACATCAAAATGAAGAATTTAATCGGTCCGAAGTCCAGGTCTTACCATGAGACCTAATTCTTTTTCCCTAAAACAGTAATCCTTATTTCCTTACATAAGAATTTTGCTAATAAATATTTGTATATTTCCGTGGCAAGCAGACTAAACTAATTCTTCAGTTTGTAAAAACAATGATGGAGGTGGAGTGAAGCAAACTCGCTTACCACCTCATCCACTCTCTCTCAGCTGGTTGTGGTAAAGAGCAGATTTTCTGGTGCTCATTACGCAGTTTAAACAAATAATGTGAGACAAGACATTACAGAAATAGAAAATCAATCGAGACCTGTTTGCTCGACAAGATCACAGAAAACATACTACTATAACCCAGAATTCCAACCGCATAGTAAAAAAGCGTTAAGTACTTTGAGAGAGCTTTGCCTGTCAATTCGTAGGCAAAGCTCTCTCCAAGTACTCAACGCTTTTTATTATGCGGTTGGCATTCTGGGTTATAGTAGTATGTTTTCTGTGACAAGATAGTTAAATGCTTACCGATTTGTGAATTTGAATATAAATTAATATGGGAAAAATAGACCTACTGTTAACAAACTAATTTTTTCCTAGTTTGAAATAAAAATTGCAATAAATATCACAGCATTGCGTTGGGTATTTTCTACTTACACACACGAATACCTCAAAGTGAAGACCTCACAAATTTTTTCTTATAATTCAAAAATATTTGAGTGATGAAAAAAACAAGTAAAATTAAATCAAAATAATGTTTATTTTATTTGTCACCTCTCTGAAGAATATGATGTCAGTAGAGTTCGCTTTGCACACTTCCCCAACTAGTACAGCGTTATAAATTGTCTGAAAAAAGAGGAATGAATTAAGATTCTATAAGGCATGCCTTACTTGTTTTATGAACTGAACCAGGAAAAAAATATTAGTGATATACAAAAAATCAACAAAATATTTACAAATTATTCTGACTAGTATTATCAAAATTATCTATCTTAGATGTGTTTATTTAAACAACATCCTCTGCATTCAGAGACAAAAATGTAACTGACAGGTTAAGTTCACTCTATTAAAAATGTTTACACCACATGTACAATATTACAACCAACCACTGCCCTGCCCCTATTGTGGATCCATCCCTACCCATAATCCTCATCAATCAACATTTGGATCCATCAGGAAGACAGTACTCATTTAAACCTCCAGCGTGATAGTAGTCTGTATTACCCAGGGTCGTTGACTCTAAGGTCGTGGAGAAGACTGCATTTATGTACGTATGTATTATTTATAAAGTCAGGTAAAAAGTGTAAAAGATTATTTACAAATCACCTACATAGGCCTAATTAATTGTGACTTTTTTGGTGGAATTTAATCTTTATAGAAAGGGACCTTAGTTAACCATACAGCAAGTGAAATGTTTGAATCCTGGAGTTCAAAACCCCCCTGGCTGAAAATAAAGAAGACTATTCCTACTATAATACTTCAAGTTTAGTGAAATGAGGACTCAGCGTTTGCATCATGGGGCAAAATCTTACTACATGTATCCAATACTTTTATGAAACAGGTCATTATTGTATCATTTCAAGATTAGTTTGAAACCCATACAATACAGGGTGAATCAGACCATCCGTACACAACGGTTTGGCCCAACAAGCATTAAAAAACTAAATTTTTTAATTGAAAATCCACCATAAATAATTTTTATAGAGGGTTACAATTTTAAAATGTCACTTTAGGCACTTTTCTTTCAATGTTGGTATCATTAAAAGCACAAATATATGTCACAAAAGTAATTTAAAAATTAAAAGTACATCGGAAATCCAAGACAATATAAAAATGTTAGAAGTAGGGTGTTTTTTGCGATTTTCGAAAAACTCTTAAGAGTGTCTTGTATAAAATTTAATTCCACTATGAAAATCCCACACATGTGAAATTTTGACTAATGTGAAATTTGACTATGAAAATTCTTTCAAATCTTTGCTAGCTCGTACCGTTTTCAATCTATAGCAGTAAAAAAAACTGTTTTCCTCAAAAAAGGGGGATTTTTTGTGATTTGAAAATGTAAATTTGTGGACTTTCTGGGGGGTTTCAGACTAAGACAGACCTACACAAAAAATTTCAGATCACTAGCTATTCCAGAAGTGGGTAACATATGTATACCTGATCAGTGAGTCAGTCAGTAAGTTACACATCTGATTCACCCTTTAGCCTATATTTATTGATAGGTTTGTTTGTAAAGTACAGAGATTACTTGAGGAAAATCTCTTACATTGTAAAAAGTCTTCCACTGACTCACTGAAGCTTGAGCGTTGGTCATTCGTGTTAGGATTTTCTGAAAATAAAATAAAAGAGAAATAATTACAAAAGTAGTTACAAAAAAAATCTTACTTAATCTAATACATTATTGTTCGAGATTGATGTTGAAAACCACTTTTGATTCTAAAGATATTACCCTTCCCAAATGCTTCGCAATTAATTTGAAAAATAAAAGAAATTGATTTTGATGACGTGATTTATTTCAAAGAAAAGTTATAAGAAATAATTGGGTTATGTTTATTTACAGTATGCAATATACAAGGTCACAGATCTTCTGCAGAGCACCGGTAAGTAGTACCAAAAGTGTCCTGAATCAGCTATCAGCTGTTCTAACACCAACAAAAATGTCTACAGAATCGGCAGGAATGTCCACTTTCCATCCACAAAATCTACAAACATACTATGTTCATCTGCCATAAAATCACCTGCCATTCTTCGCAAAAACATAAATTGGATAAAACAATATAACTGTAGCCCAACCTGGAAGGGGTCTCGAGTAATGCACCTGGAGGGATAAAAAAATAGTTGTTCGAGTAATAAACAAATACATTATGCCCACAACAGTGTAATAAGACTGTGTTAAATGGTTTGGAGAATATAATAAGGGCAAAAATACATAGATTACTAAAGATGCAAATCCGTCCACCTTGTATTTACCATTACAGACTTGACATTAACTATAGAGTCTGCCAAGGACTTGACGGTCTGCTCGTTGATTGACCTCAAACAGAAAGCAATGACCTGTTGTCTCTTCTTAATCACATTGATATCTTTGGTTGGTTGAGACAGCATCACTCTGAAAATACAACAAAAATGAAACTTTGTAAAATATACAAGTTGATTTTGTATACTCTGAATATAGAACATTTTGGTGGCAAGATGGTGGCACTAGCCCTGCCCACTGCCACGCCTACTGGCCAAAACTTCCGATGATAATAATGATTCTTTTTTAGAAACTTCAAATAACTTGAACAATATTATTTTATTTTTTTCAAGTTTCTAGCCTGGAATAGTTTTTCCCATTAATTCAGGCTGGACCTAGAAGGGGTCGAAGCATTATCACTTGTATTTCACTTTTTTTTCTTTTTTTTTATATCCATTAATGAGATCTGAACATGGGACCTCAGGAACCAAAGTCCCGCAGTATACTTATATACTAGCTCGCTCCCCCACTGGCTTAGACAATAACAATGACCAGTTTACAAGCTCACAGCTTATTGTGTTACAAGTTATTGTATTTACAAGTTTACAGGTCACCTCATGTGTTTGGAGCCGACAGTGGAATAACAATGGTTGAGGAGGGAGAAGACGCAAAAGCCTTCGTTGGCTTTGGATGACCATTTGAACGAGGACGGATGCAGTCCCGGGGAGAAGATGTTGAGAGCATGCAGGGTCTCATTGTCAATCCAAACTACGTCCTTCCTGAAAATAAAAGAAGCAATGAGTGAGTACCTAGAATTCGGTTGCTACATTCCAGGTTTCAAGGTTCCAAAGATTTTTATTATAAAACATTCTCATTTTGTCAGTGAAAAGCTACTACAGTTGAATTGGTTGGCGCATTCCTGTTTATTATAGGGGATAGTCGTAAAACAACTGTTATTAAATCTATTTACTTACTTCTCCAATGACCTTTTACATAGATATGTTTTACGTCACCAGTTAACCTGCTTACTTAATCTTTTCCACCTTTTCTCATGCTCCAGGAGATCTTCTTCTCTATTTGTTTTAGTTTTTGTCCCCCTCATTGTCACATGATCAGTCCATCTTAAATATCAGTAGTTTTTTCCTTTGGCAATCAAATTGGTTTTTGAAACTGGTCAAAAGGCTATTTTACTATTATCCTTCTGTCTTTATTTTATTTTGTCATTAATTTTTTGTTCTCGAAATTAGGTTATTTTCTAATAGCATTAAAAATCTCCTCCGAACCTCAACTAGTTTTAATATGAGAAGTACACTTTGTCTGTACGAGTTTGACAACTGCCTGACAACAAAATTATCAAATACCTCAACATTAAATTGTTCAAAACTCTGACTATAATATCGAGAAGAGGTTGAAGTTTTGGCAATATTTTTTTTGCATTTGTTGAATTCATAATATAGCAATAAAGCATGAAGTTACAATAAAGAAGAATTCAGAGCTAACTAAAAACACTCATTACTGACTCGTACGTACAAATTTTAATCAACTTACATTGAAATATATGAAATCCTTAGAATGGGCATCTCTATTGAAGCAACTAGTCTGATTTTGGTCAGAGAACGCTGCAAGAAATACAAAAGCCCTCCAATTGCCGCCACAAGACCCTGTCAATAATAACACAGGGGGTTATAATAATAGATAATAGATTATAGGTTCAGGTTTAACTAAAGAAGAGTTGCAGGGAGAATAATCTAAAGTATAAAGTCTTACATCACTCATTTTTTAAATCCTAAAATATAAGATTTGAAATACAGTATGTCCTTTAATGTTGGTATTATAGTGGTAAAATTTCTAGCCATTAAATGTTGCAGAGTTTAAAAATAACACATTTAATATACTTTTTTGACTATGGGAAGAGTATAAGCCGAGAAAGAGTTTGTCTGCAGTGCGGAACTAGTACTCTTACAAAATTATCTAAATTACCCTAAATTCCCTTGGTGAGTAAGAGTAATGAAGAGAAGAGCACAAAGGCTCGAATGAAATATTCTTGAGATCGACACCAAACCTTTGCAAAAGATTAACCATATGATATGAGAATTCTTCAGCAGCGGTCTAATCTCTTCTTTGTATTAGTCAAGGCATATTGTTAAGTGGTATTTTATAATTTTAAAAATGTTACAATATTTTGTTATAAAACTTTTAATTATACCACGTTTACTTGTAATTAATTACAGACCTACTCTTTCAATTATATCATTGCTATGCCTAAACTGTTGCCAGACGTAGCCAACCCTTTATCCAATCCAAAAACGATTTTAAGGTTCTGTTAAACATTCGAGTAGCCATCTGTAGTAGATGTGAGCTTTTGTGAATCAGCCCAAATTATCTTTACATCAGTTTTGTTCTTGCCAGCATGATAATTTTTCCAAGATTACTACATTTTCCTTACAAAAAACATCACAGGAGATGAATTATGTTCCTGAATTTGTCTACTAAATATGCAAAACATACATTAAACTCGATAAAATCTACTAAACATATGTTCTCCACTTTACCTCCGAGCTTAGGTCTATCTGAGACATGATGTAGGTGTGTCTGTCCTCCTCTGAGACGTCTTCAAGTTCCATCGGAAGTTTCAACTCCAGCACACTCCTTTTACAGGTAGTGTAGCCTATGAAACATGTTACTGTTGTAAAGAAGACACAGCATTGTATCACAGCCTTTGGCAACGCTTGGGAAATCCAAGATTTGCAGCGCAAACAATTATAGAAGAAGAAAATACATTTTTCAAATTTATTTTGATACTACCTACACTTCTATCAAACATTTTACAAAAAAAAAACACTATTACTTTCCCTGTGGCAGAAAACCAAGTAGGTACTTGTTGAAATTAATATTTTTTAAATAGAGAATAAAACTGACATTTTCAAGGAAATATTTAAGTAAAAATCTAACCAGACAAATAGAAATTCGCTTAAAATTTTGATGAAAACAATACTTTTTCCATACCATGGTATTGGGGAAGAAAGTAAAAAATGCAATAGACTCTTAAAGATATTATTATACATTGGCATAATGTTTATGGCTTTGTTAAACTGTATCTTACGGAACTCCTTGGCAGGTATGAAGTGCAGTCTTTCAGAGTAGGTAGGAGGATCAACAGACGGCGTAACTGACAGATCCTGCCCAGTGATAAGGCCGTGGACCTTCAGTAGGAACGGCTGCGACAGTGACGAACTGGTCACGACGTGGCTGTATTTAAAATGATGCATTTTACAGAATGGTTTCAATGAACTTTTATCATAATTTTACACAACTATGATTTAGCTAAAAAAAATATGTTCACTACGATAATGTCAATAAGACTCATTTTACATTAGAATTTTGTAGCGAATATCAAAATATATTGTCACATTTAACTTTTCTTTTTAAACAATGTTTTTGATCGTTACCTTTTAAGTTCAACAATGGAATCAAGAATCAAGAGTCAAGAATAACCTATGTTTCTGTGGACCCATCACATGGATTTTCACTGAACCATTTTAGCTATACTGCTCACTTAATAATTAGTACGAGAGGTCGTCCAGTGGTCGAAACTCGACCAAAAATACGTAATGTACTCACTTATCTATTTTCACCCCACACTGTAAATAAAACATGTGATTTGAGTTTCTTCCATTTGTTTTGGTTTTCTGTTTATATTTCGTTGTTATTTTCGTTACCAGCATGGCAACGCATAAGATCCATGTTAATATTTTCAAATTTTTAAACTCATTTTTTGTGCTTATCTTTGAGCCTATTTAAATTTATAAAGGGTTTCTGCACACCTACAGAAAAATATCTTTCTAACGGTATGCGTAGATTTTCCCTGCGATGCACACGAGCTGAGAAAAAAGGTTTTAAAGAAACATGCTTGCCTATTAATATATAGATAGATTTGGCACTATTCCTTGTGAATCTATATACTTATTTAATACGCAAGCAGGATTTTTGTGACAATTACTCCTCCGAAACTACTGAACCGATTGACATGTTTTTGGTGTCATTGGAAAGAGCGTAACGTGAAGTTGTGCAGGAAACTTTCTTTTTAGGTAAATAATTAGAGAGTGAGGCCCTGGGGCCCTTTAAATTTTCGTATTTCTCCATAAGATTAACATGGAAAACAAACATTGTTTTGAAACTCCAGCTGTTGTCAGAAATTAAATATTACATTTGCTTTGATATTTAAATGTAAACAACCAGAACTGTCAAATGCCTGAAGAAGAACACATGTTGTTAATTGTAAACAGTCAATGTGTAAATTATCTATGTTTTATTAAAAATGTGTATAGTTTTGGATGTTGGTTTGTGTTTAATGATATAAGCTATTAATTATTGAATTTTTATTTTAAGGATTTGGCATATGAGTATGCCTATGATAAATAACTCCGTTTCAGGGTTCTGCCAGTATTTACCTAACTCTTTTCTGTAGAGTTTAAAGTAGCCTACACCCTACACCTACAAATTGGCTAAATAACTTAGGTATGGTACATTATAAAAGCTGGCAGCCTTTTTACGTTGACTTAAATTGTTAGCTTACCTTTTCCCGTCCATGGAATGGACAGTTTGATAGTTAAACATTAACCATTTAAACTGGAATATGACTGTTATGTAAAATGTGAGTATTTTTATCAGTTAATAATCTTTTGGTTGACTCTTTTAAAATCATCGGAAATTATGACTGTTATTAGTTTTCAAACAAGTAATTTGTTTATTTGTAGCTCCTCAACTCCTGTACTTATTTTAAATTGCTCGATTTCGAGCAACATGTACACTAGTATATATTTAATAGAGGATAAAAAAAAATATTTTGATTCAAAATTTCAAATTGATTTGTTCTAAAATAACACACTGCAATATTTTTAATAAATCTGACCAAAGTAGTTATTTCCTGTATAAAACTGCATGAAAAGAAACAACTGGTTCAAGAAACTAGTTTCAAGTTGAAGGAACAACTGACTGGAACAGTGGTTGTGCACAAGGAGTGAGTGAGAGGGAAATACTGAGTGATAAGGGGACTCTGGTGAATGACAATATGCTGGAACTTCCAGTTGGACTATGAACATTCATTGTTGACTTTGGCCCTTTAATATTTCAGCTTAAATTGAAGATTTTATCTCTATTGTTTTATTAATTTTATATTAACTTAACTTCCTATTTGTCACACTTTATTGTGATGGACATTTTTTGCTCAATTTGGTGGTGAACTGAGTAGCCACCTCATCCTTTAATATTATAACCAAAAGTAACTTTCTTTATAATTTAAAATTGGGTATCACAATATATTATATATTGTAGCTATATTGTTATTATATTGTTATGGCTTGATAGTTCGATGGTTTATGTATGTAAAAGTGTGACATAATCCACCCAACCTAATTATGGATGGAAAAAAAGAAACAAAATTCAAAATTGGTGACAGAGTTTTTGCCAAACTGAAAGGGCACTCTCATTGGCCAGCCATAGTAAAAGGTATTGACTGTAAATACAAAACCCCTCGATACAATGTTACTTTCTATGGAACAGGTGAGGAAGGATGTGCAAAAGAAATAGATGTATGTTTATACAGGGAGAATAAAACCAGATATGGGACTCCAAAGCTAAAAAATAAAGAACATTTCTTAGTAGCTATTAAGGAAATTGAACTAAGTCTGAACAAGAACAACTCTTTAATAAATAAAAGTAATTCCTCATCAGTTACTATAGTGAATCTGTCTAGCTCATGTGAGTCCATACACTCTGCCAAACAATCCTCCACAGAGAATAGTGATGAAATACTGGTACCGTGTGATGGCATTACACCTAGTGTAACTGAGACAACACCCGAGACAATTAATACACAAGCGGATGAAACTCCCATTTCACCAAAGGGTTTTAGCCTCAATAAATCAATCCTAAATTCCAATCCACAAGAAAATAAGCTGAATAAAAAGGACATTTCTCTGGCTTTATTGGAGTCCAAGTGGGTAACAGATGACACAGTTCAAATTGTTTTTGACATCTTCAACAACAATATTGCACACAAGGATGTACATTTCATCAGTCCAGTATTAACACTAGCTATTAAAACCCTTGATAATTTTGGGGAAATTCTTTTACCCCAAAATCTGGAAAATAAAAAGTTTGTCTTCATCCCTGTAAATGATTCTTCTAAGGTTCAGAGCATTGGGGGATCAGGGACACACTGGAGCCTTCTTCTGTGGGATAAGGATCAAGACAAATTTTATCATTTTGACTCACTAGAAAATCTTAACCACCTGCATGCTAAGTGTATATACGAAAGGCTGGCTACATTTTACAATGCCGACGCAAATAATTCCTTGGCTTATGTAAGGACAGCTCGACAAACCAACAGTGTAGATTGTGGAATACACATGCTCCTGACTGCTGAGTGCATATCTTCAAAAATTAATGCTGGGCTTTTTGCCTCCTCCAACTATAAACTGGAAACAGATTTATCAGTTCCAACATTTACAGAATCGGATATCTTGACAAAACGAGCACAGCTAGCACTTATAATCTACAATGACCAATATACAAGGATAAATAGAGATACATTAACACAGCTTCTATTAAAAAAGGAAATAAAGAGTAACTTGACCCAGCAAAACCCTAACGCAAACCATGTACCACCACTTATTGTAGCACCTAATCCTGAGAATGTCAACCTAAACAAACAAAAATGGACAAAAGAAAAAAGACAAAAAACATTTAAGTCTAAAGTTTTCATTAGATCCAGTCCCATTGTAACCGAGAACAAATTCGATACCTTGTCTCAAAATGTTCCTAGTCTATCAAAGGCAAATAATCAGTGTGTTAGCCTAAATAAAAAACCTCAGATAAAAAAACCTCAACATAACAAAGATAAAGTTGAAAAGGTGTTTACAAATAAAGTTAAAGTGACTGTGTATGGTGATAGCCAAAGTAGAAATGTAGGCTACAAACTTAACCAAATTAATCAGGATGAGATCACTGCTGTTGGAACAGTTATGCCGAATGCATGCATTAATCAAGTGGCAGAAACAGCGCGGCTTTCAAAGTCCAATGATGATGTAATTATCCTCATTGCAGGAACTAATGATGCACTGCGGAAAGATCTCTCTCCTATATACTCAGCCTTAGAAGAGAAAATCAAGAGTATTAGCCAAAATAAAACTCTCATTGTAACTACAGTACCACCAAGATTTGATGTAGGCAAGAAGCATGAAGTTCATGATGAAATTTGTCTTGCTAACAATTACATAAGAGAGCTAGTGGATAGAATTAATAAGGTACACCTGGTTGACTTGGATATTTTGAGCAGAAATCACTTCACCCGTAAAGGTCTTCACTTGAATAGCACAGGCAAGTACAAATTAGCGAAACAAATTTATTTCAAACTTAAACAGGTTTTTGGAAAAAAACAAAGAAAAATCACGCCCTCCCAGCACTACTGTGGACAGTACAGCCAGCAACTCAAATATAAGGATTATTGAGACACACATGTCTTCTGTCATTGAGCAGTTTCAAGAGGACAGATCTGTTGGATTTGCCCACAGCATTTCTGGCGACTTTAATGATGAGCGACGTATGACGGCAGGTGTAGCAGTTGTGTTTGCTAAGTACTTCAAGAAGCCTTCTGCTGACCAGTGCATCACAGACCACCTTACACTGCAGGAAAGTCAATCTGGAGCTCTTGTGTACAGTCTTGTTACTAAAGACAAGTATTATGGCAAGCCCACCCGTCAGGACTATGAAACCGCTTTTGAGCATCCAACACAAGACTTCAAAAAGAGAAACCTGAAACACCTAATATGCTCTCCCATTGGGTGTGTGAGAGACAATGTGCTTCCAAAAGACTTTATGTCCAATATAATTAAATTCCAAAAGCATACTCTAGCAAAAATTACTATAGTTTCTTACTTTCAAAAGTCTTTTAGAAAATTAAGAAATGGCTTGTCACACAGAGATTTTACAAGTGAACTTCATAAGCTAGTAAATGAATTGGCTCCTGCACAGACTTCAACTAACACCCTACTCAACACCACAAACGGCCCAGCTACCTCAACTAGAGCAAATATCACTTTACCAGCAGACAACTATTCCCCGGTTCCATCTTCCACAACTGCACGTGACCAGACAAGCGATACAGATACTTGCCACTCTTCGACACCCAAAGTGAGGGGTCACCACCTGGAGAGCTATGCTGCTGCACTTCAAGACTGCCTGCCTATATCGCCAGTGATAAGTGGTCAACAAAGTGAGAGTGAAAAGCAGAGCAAAGTGTGTTTTTTAGGCTAATGCAAGTTAATGTATGTTGTATTAGAAACAAAATTTTAGAGTTGGAAGATTTATGCATTGATAAGAATGTCAACTTAATGTGTATCTCTGAGCATTGGTTACAAGAAAATAATGTTAATGTTTTTATTCCTAAAAATTTTATTCCTGCAACTGTAGTCTGTAGAAAAGCCAGGAAAAATGGTGGTGTAGGAATTTATATTTCAAATTCAATTAAATATTCAGTTATTGATGTTACACAGTTTTACTCTGAGATGAATTTTGAATGTTGTTGTGTTAAATTACTCGATAACAATGTTACTATTTTAAGTATTTACAGATCTCCAAATGGTGATGTTGATATTTTCCTGACTGAATTTGAACATGCCTTGAAAAAAATACTAAAACATGATCAAAAACTTATTATTGCTGGTGATTTCAACATTGAAATGGGTGTTGGATGTGAAAATAATACAGTTTGCCTAAGATTTTTAAACCTTCTACGATCTTTTAATCTCTTTCCTTCAAATAATCAACCAACTCGCAATAACTCCTGTATAGATAACATAATTGTCAATTTTAATAGGAATCTGTTTGACATCACATTGGGAGATCACTGTTTTTCTGATCATGTACCACTTTTATTTAATGTGTATTCTGCTACCAACTCTCTCAGAAGTAAATACAACCTGGCAGTACATATATTAGATTACAAAAAAATGAAAATGTTGACTTATTTAAATATAATTTAGAAAAACAAAATTGGCAAATGATTGATGATTTTAAACAAAATAAAATTAATGTTCAGACGTTATTTGATGATTTTTTTAAGAAGTATGTTAATTTATGGCATTTTTGTTCTCCTTTGATTAAAGTAACTGATAAGGTTGCATGTAAAAAATCCAAAATTATTAATTGGTATACTCCTTCATTAGCAGAAACAAAAAGTAAAATGTTAACTCTGTACACAATTTATAAGAATATGCTTAAGCAAGGTTCAGAGCACTGTCAGGCTGCTTATAATGTTTATTTGCAACAAAAAAGATTATATCAAAGGGAACTTCTGCAAGCTAAAAAAATTGCTGTAGAGCAGTATATAAGCAATGCCTCAAATTCCTGCAAGGCTGCATGGAAAGTTATAAGCAGTGAGTTTTCTCCAACTCACAGTTCTGATGTCAATTTAGATCCGGATGAATTTAACAATTTCTTTATAGACTCAATAAATCAGTTAAGCAAAGGAACTAATCTCGGTCCCAATAATCCAGTAGAACTCTTGAGTAGTATTCCAAAAAACACAACAATGTTCACATGGTCAGAAATTTCCTCAACTGATGTAATACAAGTAGTATCTAAATTCTCCAACTCTAATTCAATGGATTATTATTGGCTGTCTAACACAATACTGAAACAAACCATCCATATAATAAGTGAGCCACTTGCTTTTATTTTTAACAAATGTATGTCAGAAGGATACTTTTCCTCATTGCTCAAAATATCTAAAGTGATTCCAGTTTTTAAAAAAGGAGATAAAAATTTACATCAAAATTACAGACCTATCTCTATTATTCCGATATTCTCTAAAATATTTGAATCTCTAATGTACAATCAACTTAGTTATTTTTTCAAGTCCCAACATTTATTTTCTGAATGCCAGCATGGTTTCCGTCCTGGTAAGTCTACCACCTCGGCAGTACTTAACTTAACAGATTTATCACTAAATGCATTTGAAAATAAGGAGTCGGTTTCGCTAGTTTTGTGTGATCTCAGTAAAGCTTTTGATAGTGTTCCTTTTGATGTATTACTACGTAAATTATCATATTATGGCATTGAAGATGGCACAATAAAAATTATTCAATCATATTTGTATGACAGAAAACAGTATGTATCAGTTAAAAATAATGTTCTGCTATGAAACCTGTAGAGACCGGTGTCCCTCAGGGTTCTGTTTTAGGCCCTTTCTTTTTCTTAGTATACATAAACGACTTGTCTCAAAATCTCAATATCCATTCAATAATTTATGCTGATGACACCACTTTACTAGCCAGTCACAAAAACTTAGAGTACCTGAAACAGGTCACTGCAGAAGCTGAGGAACAGGCTCTTGCTTGGTTTTCTTCAAATGAGCTACATTCTAATCTTGAAAAGACACAATATTTGACATTGAGTCTCAAGCAGGAAATTAGTCTAGATTCTGTCAAGCTGTTAGGATTTCACATTGATTCAAAATTAAGTTGGTCAAATCATATTGAGGCGGTTTGCAAAAAGTATCAAAAGTAGATTGCTTATTATGGAAATTAAAAAATTTGTTAACCAAGAATATTTGAGACTATCGTACTTTGGTCTGTTCAGTCCCACATACTCTATGGCATTCTAGTTTGGGGACATTCCCCTCATGTAGCTGATATTTTGACGATTCAAAAAAAGGCAGTTCGTAATATTGCGAATGCAAGATCCCTATCTCATTGCAAACCTCTTTTCATACAATTAAAAAATTCCAACAGTAATTAATTTGTACATTTTTCAAGTTTTACTCTACACCAAGTCAAACTTGCATTCTTTCCCCCTTAGATCTGACACTCATGAGTACAATACTAGGGGTGGAGGCAAGCTCAGCATGAAACCTCATAGATTGGCTAAAACGGGTGACTCTTTCAAAATTAACTCAATTCGCTTTTTTAATAAACTACCTGATAGTGCAAAATTTGTTGATTACAATATTTTCAAAAATAGAAGTTTATAATTGGCTAATTCAAAATCCTTTCTACAGCATAAGTGCCTTTATAAAGTGTAATTTTGATGTAAATTTAATTAAAATAAGCTATTATACCTAATTAATTGTACTTTTTATATTATTTGGATGTACCTATCAGAAACTTGATTGTATTTGGATGATTATTTTTGTAATGTATATGACGTGTCCTATTTCTTTGGTAAAAGATCAATGGAATAAATGATTCTTATTCTTATTCTATCTTATTCTTATGCTCACCTAGGTTTAAACTGTTGATAGAGGTTACAGAGCAATTTAAAATCAGGAGCTAAATCTGTTCACTGGACATAATCTGCATCTAAAATTGAGAGAGAATTCATGAAATATTAATTGGGCTATAATCTCTTTGTATTTCAAGAATTATGTGAAAACAAGTAATTTTCATTAGATGAAAGGATGAACAATTTCTGTCATTTGAGAATTCTAATCGTTATAAATCTTTAAAGGCTACATGTCATAAAGAAACAAGAATTATATCAGTAAAATGTCCTTCAGAGCAAAATAAAAATAAAACCTTCAAATCACAATCAACCAGGAAATTAAACTTCGATGAATGAGGTTAAAAATAAAGGGTTTTCTTTAATTGATATAATTAATTACCTCCGATGTCCCAGTGTTGTACACGGCGGCAGCCAAGGCCTCAGAATGGTAGTAAACACATAACACAATCTAAAAAGTATCAACAAAATTAATTGTTGGTTTAATACATTCCCGATATGAAAATTAGGATTCAAAACCATTCTCTCATCTTATATAGGCCTACAGTAAAAAATGCTAAGTTACTGAGGTTTAAATTACAAGATAAAAATTGTTATGGACATAAACCCTGCCATGTCTTCACAAACAAACATTTGCCAGCTTTTTTGTAGATCGCAGTATTATTATTACCATTACCGATTGAGATGAGGACGACACCTGGGAGCGTATTTCAACCCAAACATGAGTGAAATATGAGTGTTAATGAAGTGAGGTGATCTCTGTAGTGTACCATTGTTACTGACTGAGATCAGCCTGTTTCATTAGTAATAAAATCAGGTGAACCATCCTGATTTTATTATTGTTCCCAATAATAGTAATCTAATCTTCACAAATTCACCTTAAAATGTTCCATGTCCTGTGGCAAACTGTGTTTCATAATGGCCTATCTCCCAAATTTTGTTCCAGTCTCTTTCTGATGTTAGGTATATATTCAAACGTTTACCTTTAAAAGGTTAACATAAAACACTCTGCTCCCAACGCATTTGCCACTTATCTAATATCTCCTTTCCTCTGTTTCCGATGTAGTCCTACCCGGCTCCTTGTCTTCCAAAATCAACAGCTTATGCAGTGATGTGAAATCTTCAGGCAGCTGTTGGAGAGCACACTTTAAACCCAACACGGAAGGGTGCTTGCTATATTCGGCTATCAACGACAATAGTATTATTTGTATTTCTTTCTCGTCTACCAGTTAAAGGTTAAAGGTCGTCGGCCTCTTCCTATTGGCCGTCCTGGTCAACGTCTTATAGTCTCCATTATGTCGAACGTTTTTTTGGTTATGTTTTGATTTTGTGCAAAATTTTAGTATAACCAGCTGTTTCAAACATTATTGTCAATTTCAAAGTATTCATCTGTTCAAATGTAATCAAACATTTTCTCCTTAAGAATAACATGGAAACTTTGAAGGCCACTGGGGCAGAGCCCTGATGGAATTCGAAAGTTTTTTTGTTTGATGGCAAAACTACATGCTAAGACCTTTCTAACGACACCTTGGACATTGTGATCGGTAGCACCACCACTCCAAAACAATTATGACAAAAATAAGAGTAGTGTACCTATTAAATATATAGATTAGGCTACGTTATAATAGTTAAATGTAAATTTTAAAACATTGCAAAATTTAAGGCATTATTGATAAAATAAGAAATGTAATAAAAAATAACTAAGTTAAATTAAATATTTAATAGCCCCGCCGCAGCAAACCTGCAGTCTAAGCGAATTTCAGCTTGTCTCATTACATTTTTACTAGAATATTTCCATAAAATAAGACATACTTCTTTAATTTATTCTCAATTTTTAATAACATTAGATTTAACGAGTGCTTAGGTCTGCTGCTACAAAGAAGATAAAGCTTAGTGTTTTTTTTTGTTTTTTTTTTTTTTTACCAAACGTTAATAGCATAGGATGAAATTAATAAATTTGCCAAATTTTATCAACATATGAAGTTATTTATAAACAAGTAAACTACAACAGTTTTCATTTTCTCCATAAGAATAACATGGGAATTAAAAAAAATAAATTGATAATCTAACTTAAATATATTGAAAAAAATTAAAATACTGAGAATATACTTATAATTTTTATAATGGCCTCTAGGGACCTCAAAACAGAAAAAAATTAATCGGTCCCAGGTCCAGGTCGTACCATGAGACATATAATAATGGCGTATTCCCTATATGGGAAATTTGCTAAAAAGGCTATACTAGCTTGGCACATTTTACAAAGTGGCAGGCTTTGTAATAAAGGATGTAGGTGTATTTAGTAATAAGGGATGACTGGGTAGCTGAGTATTTATGGAGCTCGCCTATAGTAATCAAAAGGTCGCCGGTTCAAGCCTGAGAAAAGTTTGTAACTTTACTATGGTTCAAAACAGGACCCAGCTGTCCTGATCATTAGGCTTTCAATGATCCTGACCACAGAGAAGTAAAATATACAGAGGAAACATGCTTATGGAACAACTGTGCGCTTTTAGCTCGGGAATGGTGGGGCGGAAATATATTAGTACCGAGCCAGTAAGAGCCCGAACGGCTATTGTTTACAACAGCAAACGTACCATACCGCACTGGCTCTTTCTACAGCGTCAGTGCTATAGACGTGATGGTGAGGGGGAGAGGAGAGCGAAAGGGGATGAATAGAATTTGAACTAGACACAAGCGACTGAACTGGTGCTAGACACGATTCTTAAGTGTACCATTGAATGTTTCCTCTGTATCTTACTTCTGTGTCCTGACTAATGAAACAGCTGATCTCAGTCAGTAACAATGGTACACTACAGAGATCACCTCACTTAATTAGGCTAACACTCATATTTCACTCATGTTTGGGTTGAAATATATACTTCAACGCTTTATTCATTGTCTTGTGCATGCAATGAATGTGATAGCATTACAGTTACTATCATTAATACATTGATAGTATCTTAACTTATAATGATAACTGATCCAATATTCTTATAACATTATGTTATGTGTATATATGTAATTTAGGATGGTTTTATTACAAGTTTATTAATATTTTTTTGGGCATGGTGGAAGAGAGGAAGTATGTAGATGTGGAGAAAAAAAATCACGAGTTACTTATTTATAAATTGTTCATTTCATGAGACAAATAGGAGAGAACAGGAAGAAGTCTTGGATAAGATAGGTCTAGAGATGAGAAAATAAAACATGATGAGTGACAAGAAAACAATTGAGACGTTTAGAAAAGTAGCTAGGGAAATAGGAAAAACCACCCATGTAGCACAGATGGTTGGGCCAACGTTGGCCAACTGTGGGACAGTTGGTCGAAGGTTGGTTGGAGCTTCCACAACCAACCAACCGTTGTCCAACTGTATATCTCGTAGTTGGGCCAACCAATATTTACAACTGTGGACCAACATTGGTTCATTGTTAATGAAATACATTAATATGCATTGCTGGGTATCATACATCAAGCCAACCGTTGTCCAACCGTTTTTCACTCCGTTGGACCAACAAAAGATACTTTTGTTGGACCAACGATGGTCCATAGTTGAGTTTACACGACTTTCATTCTCTGGATCTAGCTTTCACAACATAATTATAATAAAATATCTGGTTTTACAATACCTTTATCAGTTCCAAAAGTTTCCAAAAGTTTTTGGAACTGATAAAGGTATTGTAAAACCAGATATTTTATATATTACAGTTCCGGGGCTACAACAATGAATTTTAATATTTATAATAATGCAAATATTTTTTAAATTAATATTCTCTTATTTGCAACAATTTAAGGGGAAAGAGTAGTTAATCATATAACAGTCAATTATAATAGCATTAATAATCTAACAGTAATTAATTAATCTATATTCAAATACCAGTATCCTCTCTAACTCAAAAAAAAAAAAAAATAAATAACTACTTATGATGCCTTAACAGATTAACAGAATCATATTATACTGTGTAGTATCAAAAATGTTTGAAGTATTGCGACCATTGCAACTGTCGGCTACTCTTTCACCACTTGAAAACTCTCTATTTCAACAATCACAGATAGCTCAGTGGTAAGGTAAGAGGCTCATAAGTCGAAGGAACCGGGTTCGAGACCCGTCTGGGCCAAAAAATTTTGTTCTAGCTTTTTTTCAAAATTTGTTTTTATGAACTATTTAATCAATTTACTCAACTAATAATTATGCTTTTCGTACTAAATCTTTATTATTTTGTGTGAAATAAAACGGTTGGTTGGATATCAGTTGTGTTATGGTTAGTTAGGCATCAGTATTTTTGGATGGTTGGGCCATTGTTGGACAATGGTTGGCTGGAAAACAGTTTAAAGAGGTGACATTTCTACCGTTGGCCAACTGTGTGGCTCCACAATTTACCAACGTTGGCCCAACCATCTGTGCTACATGGGCAGGGATACATACAGGCGTTAAAATTTAATAAAAGAAACAAACAAAACTAAGAAAGAAAAGGAATGAAAACTTACCCATGAAGGGGTGAGGAAAGGTTAGAGCGAATCTCAATTATCCCTATCGCTCAGGGCTGTATGGGGAAGAGAGTCGTGTTAGGCTTTGGGACACATAATGTGTCTGGAAACCTAATGCGGCTATGAGTAAGGTTATTTGCAGAAAACACTATTTACAAAAATTGTTAATTATATTGATCTGTTATGTAGGCCTACATCTTGAGTATTTCCATAATCTTTGAGTCAAATATTTTGAAGTCATCAGAAATTATGACTGTTTTTATTTTTAAAATAATGCCCTTTATACTTAGCAATTGCTCAAATTCGAGCAACAGGTAGGCCTACACTAGTATTTAGTATAATGCTTAAGTTTTTTATGTCAATAATTGCTATAATATCAGCCTTTGGGGCTTAAAAGGTCAATAGGCTAGTTAACTTACATCATCAATATTGGTTGAATCATCTAGATCATCGCTAGCGTCAAGTCTGACCCTTGAAGTGGTATCTTCACTAGTATCAATGGGATTCTCAGGCAGTCCTGGATCATCTACCAACTCTTCTAACTCAGATGAATACATCCTTACAACATAATCAAACAAAGTTACAAAAAGTTCTATTGAAGTGTATAATGGTGCAAGTAGCCTTATAGGTAAGGATGCCAACAAAATAAAGTTATAGCTGAAGCTAACTTATGTCTTAACCATCTAAAGGTTAGTTGGGAATTCTATCTTCTAAAATACCTTAGACATCTCAGGCGATCCCCAGCAATTAACAACGAAGACTCTTGAATGCAATAAAAAAAGAAACCGCTAGGAAAACCTATAATATAAAGTACAGACTGTTGTTTATTTTATTAACACCTATAAATGTTCTGATTAAACATATAAGTTAGTAGCTTTACATCTCTTTGACTTAAGCTAAAACCATGAGGGGTTTCTAGGCAAAACTTTGATATCCGACTCCATCGTTATGTATTGATAGTTTGTTTTTTGGTTGGGCTAGATGTAGGCCTGGTTATCAATCTAATCGATATTTTGATGTTCGATAAGTTTGATAAGAGTTGCTACCTATCCAAGTTTCACAGGTTTATAAACATAGGCTAGGCTAAGTTATAAACTCCAAGATTTAACTTATAAAATAGCCTATACCTTTTCTTTGAGTTGATTTACCAGTAAACTAGTGTTATTTCATACTACTATAATATAAGGCCAATACTTAACCGGAATAAAATTACAATAAAATTAAAATAATACATTAAACATGCTTACATTTATTCACAATATATGGCAGCTAAATAAATGAGAAACTATTAGCTTTTGTCTATGCTATTAGTATTACTACTTAACTAACTTATTCACCAGTATTTATAAACATTCACTTCCCTTTCCTTTTCCCTCCCCCTTCACAAGAATCACAAGTCTTCAAGTTTATTAAGTTCCAGCTGCTCGAATGTGGAAGGAAAGAACAAAAAGAACACAAACACGACATAGCTTTCCTTGGTGAAAAAAGGAAAATTACAAAAACAGGATAGGAGTACAGTAAATGGGTATGGACAATGATTATCTGCTACTTAGTGTATATATGTATATGATGTAGTATGGGCTTATAACAATTAATTATTTAGTACGGTTTTATAGCATTCACTACTAACCTACAAGTGGTAGGTCGGTAGTCAATAATTATAGTTTCTTTATAAAAAAACTATTATGTTTGATGGATTTAGACCATTTTCTGCTCCTCTCTCTCCGACTCTGCATGGACCCAATGACTATGGTAAAGGTAGGCTTAATTATTTATTTTATCTTAGCATGGCCATTTACTGTAACTGTAATGCTAACATAAACTGATCCTTTTTCCCCATTAACTTACGCTTGTAGTATTCGTGCTTGTACAATATAATGTCAATTGCCAATATTTTTTATGGACAGCCCCTTTACTCGTGGATGTAAGCAATTGGTTGGGTTGTTTACGTTTGGAGGTCTTTGATTTTAAAATTTTCAATTTCTATGGTCCCCATTCCAACCAATTTTTTCACGAGACCTTGCCGTCAGACCGTCACCGCCTTTTTTTCGTCTGTCTAGAAACGGGACAGCGGAATTGAAATCCGAACTAAACATCTGACCGCGGGTTTCTGCTTCTGTCATCACCGAGCTTGTTTTAAATTACGCGGGAACAAAGTACAGTAGCCGTTTAATGTTAAATATAAGTCTAAATATGTTAATGAAAATTATTTCTAGAATAATTATTAAAAATTACAAATAGCTATATAAGTCCAAATAAAGATGAATTACATAAAAATCCTAACTATTATTACTTGTTGTTTACACTGTTTAAATAACAAAAGTATAGAAAGAAAAAGTTTAATTCCATGTCATTCTAAATTATAGCTTACAGGTAGGCCTATTTTCAGCTGTGAACATTTTAAAACTAGTAACATACCTTGTGTTAAAATTCCTGGTCTTCGTCTTCAAAATAAATTCTTCTTCAAAAGCGACAATTTAACACATATTATATTACACACTAACACACACAAATAATATTTACATTTATTTACAACATTTTCTTCATCTTGGAAACTGTAACAACAAAATGAACATAAAAATTAGGCTATTTTAAATGAGAAATATCTTATTGTGAATTTTCTATAGGCCTACTTGTTTATTTTGTTTGTTTGTCAGTGTCACAAGTTACTCAACATGGGTCTACGTTTATGTTTGTAGGTTCTCTGTGAAAATATCTGGGATGTCAGTGTGTGTGTTCAAGTTCAAAAACTTTTATTTCAGTAAAAGATTTCACTAGCATACCACTGGGCCGAGTGAATACAAGTACAGCAAGTATTTACTTGCGAGTAAATACTTGCAAGTATTCATCGTTCAGGTAATCTCTTGTGAATAAAAGCGACTCTTTACTTGCAAGTAAATCCTATACTCTAATACGAGCAATGTTTGCTTGTATGTATGTATGCTTGCACCAAGATCTCGAAAACGGCTCCGACGATTGTCTTCAAATGTTGTAAATAGTTTATTTTTGGTCTAAAAACGAGTTTATTGCAGTTAGAACTGCCAACAAAATTCTAATTACGTAGAAAAATGAAACTGAAAGTCTTATGGGTTGCTAAGTAACCATGTTAGTTGAATTGAATAACAAGGAAAAAGTAAACAAAAGACTTGTTAGTAGTCTATCCACAGTATACTAGCAATTACAAAATACAGTACAAAAGGAAAAACATCAGTTGTTACTATTGAGCAAAGATGATACTGAAGATTACTGGATACATTTTAGGAGGACTTTTTTTATCAATAATAGTAAAGGCTAGCAGTGTGGAGTGTGGGAACTGTTTATGACGATTAGATTAAGGTATCTGCAATCCTCAAATGCTATGGGAAGGGAGGGAAACAGGTCTGCGACGTAGGAAGTGGTGAAGGGAGTAGTAAAGGTGAGCAGTCTGGAGTGTGGGAACTGTTAATGGGGATTAGATTAGGGTATCTACAATCCTAAAATGCTATGAGAAGGGAGGAAAACAGGTCCATAACGTAGGAAATGGTGAAGGAAGTAGTAAGGCTAGCAGTGCAGAGTGTGGGAACTGTCTGTGGCATTTATAGATCTGCAAATCTAAAATGAGGGCAAACAGGTCCACAACGTAGAGAATGGTGAAGGAAGTAGTAAAGGTAAGCAGTGTGGAGTTTGGGAGTGGATTAATGTATCTGCAATACTAAACTGTTTTCAGAGTAAACTAATGATTTTCCCCGAGCAAAGCTTGGTCCCCAGGTACTACTTCCTAAATGAGGTGGTATACTGATCTATCGGATATGAGGGTATACTTGCAAGTATGTACTCCATTTTAAAGTAAACATTATACAGTACAAGTATATATATATATATTATAGGCTATATATGATAAATATATATATTATTGAAGGTCTAAGGCCTTCATTTAAACATGTAAAATGTGAAGGTTTTGCATTATTGAGACTTGTGGATGGATTTTCATTAACAAATAGCTTGAACATAACGAAGGAATACCACAAAGGTTCCATCTTCAACCCAAGCATTATTTTGCGGAAATCACTAGTGTCATACATAATTTAAATAAGTGTATTACACCATACTGAATGTGTTACATGCATTTATCAACAAGTTAACTTAAACAAGCATGGGTTACTGATAACTAGTTGAAAAACAAGTATTTACTCTTTAGGCAAGTATTTGCTGGTGGTTATTCACACCAAATTTATAGGTTTCTGAGGGTATATACTTTCTTGGAAAGGCTTTTTAGAAGTACAAGTAAATACTCATGCTTATTCAATTCTGTTTAAGTAAATACTCAAATTATGAAAATTCAAGGCAAGTAAAAAAATTTGAAGTACAAGAACTTTAACTTAGAAAATAAGAATGTGTCAGCTGTTACTATTTCATTTAATTTATAATTGATGGTTGATTATTACCTAATGATTAAAAATTATTAAATATATTTCTTTTACAAAGTTTTATTGGTTTTATTTACAATCTGTTTTAAATTAAATGATAAGTAAATATGATGACATTTATATAAATTAAATAAAAATTGGGGGAAAAATGTATTATTAATAATAAGACTACAGTTAATACAATAATGTATTACTGTTTAAAGTTATGGATTAAATAAACTAGTCTTAATATTGATCTTAGCCTACCGTACCTGGTTAAGCAACTCATGGAGTTGAAGGTTCAACCCCTGTACTGAGCAACAATGCTGTTAAAGCAATGTGCTGAGATTCTTCTCGTGTAGGCCGGGAAGTTGCTTTCAACCCTTTTTTCTTTTTGTTTTTGGTTGAAAAAAAACGCCTTTGAGGCTCGATTTTTATCTTTTTGGTCTTGGTTCTTACTTTTAAGGCAATATTCCTTTGTTTTATCGATGTCAACTTTGCATCTAGGTTTTTCAGGCATTGATCAGCTACTTTTAAACTCTCCGGGTTGTCAATTTTATTTAAAATTGACTCAACACGTTGCCTTAGTAGAAGTTTGTCAGTAGGTCTCACTCTTGTGGGCAGAACAGTTTTAGTTGAGACTTCTGCCAATATTGATTTTCTTTCTTCCAAACTTTTGACTTGATCTTGGTTAAGGGCTTCTTGATTAAAGGCTTCACCTTGATCTTCCGACATCAATTTCCGACATAGTAGGTGCACATGTTTACACATGTTAGATTTAATGCATGCATCAATGCATGTGCATGTGAACTTGTGTATGCATGCTGTACACTGCTTGCAAATAATGCTACATGGACATTCTTCTTTTATCTGACAAATCGTGTAAATTTCTGCAGAATTTGATGACGCCACGTTCCACGAATTTTCTAAAGTTTCGGACTTAACAATTAAGTCTGGGTTCATGGACAAAGAACTTTTGTGACGGTTTCTGAGAATTTTTATTTTTGACGTTAGTTTTCCCTTTTCAATTATTAGTAATCTGTCAAAGAGTTTCTGCCTAATGAGTTGCATAATTGCACTTATCGCTTTATCAAGTCGATTGACAGTTTTTCCTTCCAATATAAAATGCTTTATTGTTTTATGCATACTTTCCAGATGCATGTTAGTGTTAATTCCTACATTTACTCGAAAACAGTATGCCCATGAATGGTAGTTTGACCCGTAATGTTCCTTGAAGTAATCACCATATTCTTCGGTGGCTTGGTCGCTGCGAAGTTCGTCAATAACTGGTCCCAGCATTGCCAAGAATGCATTCGGATCTGTTTCTTCCAGCAGAACTCTTAACTTCTTGTATACTGCTTGTCTTTTATCACAATCTTTTATCTTTGACAGATTCTTTTGCCATGCACGGTCGACATGCCATGTACAATAAAGTCTGTTATCAACTGGGCCCATTACTTCTTTCCACGCGTTATAAAATGATTCAGCCATGTCTGACATGAACGCATTAGGATTTATCATTCCAACTTTCTCTCGGATTGCTGAAAGAAATTCACTCACAGCAGATTTATCTGTTCTGTTTGTGATAAAAAATGCACACGGAAATCCTTGTCTCATATTGTCAATTACCATAACGGTTACCACTTCAAAATCATAAGCGCCCAAACCGTGAGTACTGTCTATACAAATACAGTCTGAACCAAACTTTTTCAAAAGTTCTCCTTGTGCCTCAGTCATTATTGCAAGAGCGAAATCATTCTTGGTGAATGTGGCAGTTTCATCAACCCCTTGTGGTTTATATAACAAAACACAGTCATTTTCACCCTTTTGGCCTTGTACCCATGCTTCGACACTAATGGCATCGTTCGAATGACGCATAGTCTCATTAAGACCGAATTCTTTTTCAATATTATACAGATCTTGTTTCGTCAGTAAATGTATTCTTTTTAGCGAGTTTGGTTGCAAAGTTGACCGAACTTCTTCAAGTATTGTGCCAAAAGGAATTTTATTTGATATTTTTCCGGCGATATCTTGACGTTCATCAAAGGTCAATGGTTTGTGAGCTAGGTCAAAAGTGTGGCCTACATGAGTCTCACAGTACTCTACTTCGACATTTCCATTTTCAAAAAACGTTGCCTTTATTGAGGAAGGACAGAAACCATTTATTTTAGGAACCCTGTATCTTTGTTTCCCTTTTTCTTTTGCTGGATATAGGCTTAGGTTCAAAGTTTCCCGATCTATTGCACTTAAAATAAATTCTCTTCTTACCAGATAGAATCCTCTGTCCTGTTTGTTTTGTGAACAACACATTTTCCTTTTCCTCCGTCTTGCTTTTCCAAGTGTAGAAATCTGACGTACTAGAAAAACTAAGAACTGACTTGACAAGTTGAATTTTGTGCAGATCTGCAAAATGTGTCTCTATCTCTGCTCTACTAAACGAGCTGTTGCATATGCTGCAAATGGTATTTCTTGGTACATCCTTCTCCTCCTCAATTAATTCGTGAACTTCACGAAGGTGTCTATTTAAAACCCACCTATTCACAAAAGTCTTATCGCAAACCTGGCACACATTCATTGTTGACAGTTGACACCACGCGACCACGCGACAGACAGCATCGAATTTGACGTTTAAGTTCGGCACTGCTCGGTAAGATTCGGAAGCGTTCGGCACAGCGCAGTAGTGGGGGAACCGTCGTTCCGATTTCAAATTCCGCTGTCCCGTTTCTAGACAGACGAAAAAAGAGCGGTGACGGTCTGACGGCAAGGCCTCCTATTTTTTCAAGTCCCTCCGTATCATAACCTAATTTTCTAAACCGGGATACTTTAACAACAATAATGATAAATATTTCGCTTAAGATAGGTAGTATGTTAGTTTTGTTTAATATAAATGTATTAAGTGAAATTTTACGACCAAGGGGTGTTTCAATATCAAGTAAGTACAGATATTTTGTTTAAACCTGCAAAATGAAAAACCCTATCTTTGGTTGTATTATCCATTCTTAACCTAGGCCTATTAATTCATTTAGGTTTCTCTTATTAGTAAATTCAAAGAATTATATTAGGCCTGAGGTAAATTACTTGATTTTCGTTGCTGATTTTGTGTGATCATCAGAAAGTTGTTTGAAAATAGCCTAATTTATGGTCTAATTGTAATTTTTGTTTTCAGAAGTGTCTTTGTATGACCCGAGTACTGAATTTACATGTTTCGATGGTTTGCGAAAAATACCATTTAAGTATGTGAATGATGACTATTGCGACTGCCACGATGGAACGGATGAGCCAGGCACCCCGGCTTGCCCGAATGGTGTCTTTCACTGCACTAACGCTGGACACAAACCTCTCAACATACCTTCATCCCGAGTCAATGATGGGATTTGTGGTGAGTTGTACAGCATTTTACTTCAGTATTTCTAACTGCCTTAATTTTAAAAACTGTACCACTAAAGTACATATTGATTAGGTATAGGTAAGTTAAGTTACAATTTAAGTTAGTTGGATGAGCCACCAAATTTTCACATTGTTAAGACAGAGATGATGAATCCTAAGTTTGCGAACAAACTAGTTATTCACCATGCAAGATAGGCTAGGCCTAATGTTTTTTTTACTATGAGATAGAACCCTATCATGAGGGTTCTAGAACTCGCAGTTGTAGGCCTTTTGTTTATCTTTTACCTAACGATTATATAATCAATCAGTTTATCTAAGTTAGTAACAATTTAACATTAGTTTTCTCTCCCACTCCAAATGAACAGACTTACTTAACTTAGTTTATTAATAAAAGAGATGAATTTTGATTTAATGTGAAATTAGATTTATAAGGCACCTACAACAACCTAACCCAGGGAACAAACTTAGGGCACCTGCAGTCCTTTGTCAAATTAACCCGAGCAGCCTTCTTGTGCATCTCCCTAAGTATAGGTGCAACCTACCACGATCATGGCACAATCATGAACATCTCCTTTAGTCACAGAGAAATTATAAGCATCTGCGATTGAATGGACATAAAAATCATCATCCGTGAACACGGTGAAAGGAATATCTCTGGGATCAGGGGGTAGGTCTACTTCATCATCACCACCCACGACCGCAAAGAAATCGTGAACATCTCCTTCGAGCACAGGGACATCATCATTGTCATCCACAATCTTGGCAGAATCGTGAATATATGAAAAAACGGGTGGACATCATTATCATCAGGCCCGCCCTAATCTAATCTCACTTAATTAAAAAAAAAAAATTTTTAGACCTACTAAACAGTGCGGGCTCCCTTTTGCTTACGGCCCTACACGTGGTAGATCTGGCGCTGTCTAGGGTGCGTATTTTAAGGCAAATATGATAGAAGAACGAGTGTTAATTAATGAGTTAAAAACTTTGTTTTTTGGTCAGATCAGCTGGTTCCTGTAACACCTGATGATTAAGGATAGCTGAGTCCAGTTTTTATAACAATATCAAAGAGGTTCTGACTTTTCTCAGTAATCAAATTGGCTTCCTTCTGATTAATCGAAGAATGACTTAGATATCAAACCTTAGATTAGTAACCCTGGTCAGAGTATTTAGTATTTATTATTCGTGGAATAAGTCTATAAAAGGCTACAATTTATTGAATAATGTAAATTTAAAACCATTATGATGACAAATGTTGGGTTTGGTTTTGAAAATATACTAGAAATTGAATAATAAACCCTTGAACTCCTTATTTATCTTTAGACCTTTTACATATCATTCAAAGTTTTGCAACCAATTCGTACTTTAGAATTTGTGTCAATGAAAGTTTTTGTCATATTACAACAGATTGCTGCGACGCGTCGGATGAATACTTGACGGGCAACTGCAGTGACACTTGTTACGTTTTGGGAGAAGAAGCGAGACAGCAGGCCAAGCAGAGAGCGGAATTGTTGCGGCAAGGTGGCGAACTGCGGCAGCAACTCATCTCTCGCGGCAAGCAGATGAAACAGGAGAAGTTGGTAAGTAGGCTTGTCTGTGACTAGTCAAAACAAGTGATAGGCCTATACTTTAAGTAGCCTGAGCTTCAACTTGTTGAACCAAAGTTTTCAAAGTCTTAGTAGAGTATACATAGTCAACATTCTGTCAATTTTCTTTCTTGCAAACTTATTTAGCATTAAATGTAGGATTGGAAACTGAAGAAATGAAGTTGATTTTAAAAAGTGTGCTCCTATAAGTTATTCATGTGATTAGCTTCTAATAATTGGTGTGCTTCTTTGGGAAGCCTAACTTAGTTAGCCCAGCTTTTAGTTATAGATCTTGTTGAAAGATCTATGAAATTGGAAATTACACGCAAAACCACATTGATAAAAATGTGCACTCTGAAGGGTTAACTGGTACTGTAATTTGGACCCTATTGAAAATTTTTGTTGTTGACTGTGCTCAATTTGTAATTGTTGAATATTGCAACCCAACTCATCTAGTCTGGATTAGTGATGGACCATCATATGTTTTTACATTTTACATGCTGTTGTTTACAAAATATAATTCAGTGTTGTGTTGTGTTTGTAAGAACATAAAAAAGTGTATAACAATTTATTCTTTCATTTACTTTAATTTCACCAACAGTAATAAATGAGGGCCGGAACTGTAACCAATTTAATGTGATTAGTACCTATTTATACCAATATTTTTATCTTTCCAAAAGAGAAATACCGGAACTCCGTTCCGACATGTTCCCCCGCAAATCGAGCACTGGTTAACCATATAAGGTCTAAGGTGTAATTCTTTCCTCAATAAAGGCCTGCAGTAAGGAACTTCATTATGCTAGTTATTATAATTTCAACTAGGCTAAATTATTACCACTTGTTATAACTGAGTACTCCTTTGTAACTGTAAATAAATTGTTTAGGAAAAGTCTAACCATATCCTAGTTTACGTTGTCATAGCAGTAATTTATGTTCTGACAAACCAGGTTAAGTATGTCAAATCGTTGTAGGAGGAATTTGAGATGGTTTTTGTCCAGTTTTACATGCTGTCTGGTTTTGTTTTAAATTATTACAAAATATGTGATGAAATTAGGTATAAAAATATACAGTAAGTTAGCCTAGACTAGTACTGGAAAATAATAATTTTTTCCCATGTTAAATTTTTCTTAGAGCCGAGCACAGTCACTGGAAAGAGACAAAGCTGAAGCGGAAGCAGTGAAAAAGGAAAAAGAAATATTGAAACAGGTGAGTGGATTTTTTAGTGAGTTGAAATTTTAAGATTCTTATGTTTGTCAATTCCAACCAAGTGGTAAATACAGTATAGCCCTGACGTGACCCCTCTAAACCTCTCTCTTTCGCTCCTAAAGACATTGGAGATACAAGCAAGCATAAAACAACACAATCTTAGCACTAGTGTGTACATTATCACAAAAATAGTTATAGCTTCCAAACACTTTTTCTATAGAGGCTCTAAAACACCACCCGTCTCGAATCTAGTCCTGGTTATCAGTAGGTCATCAAAGCTAAACCAAGAGCAAAATTTATCTCAAATGGACATTTTTATCAAGATAAATTTACTTAAAGGTTTCTTGGTGATGATTAACTTATAGCTGTGAATCGTTTCTCTTGTGGATGTCTTTTTGTTGTACTTCAACTTTTGACACTTTTTGTTTTTTAAATGAGCTGATCGAGCTGGTCTGTGACTCAGTCGAGGGTTTGCATCCTAGTGATGCCACTAACATATCAGTACTCACTCTTGTATTACCGGTATATTGACTCACCCCTTGCTATACCTGATACGTTCCACCCACAGACTAGAGGTCCTTGTGGATGGGCCAATGCTAGCGTTAAAGAGGCCACTAACATCTTTTAAATTAAAATGAAGTTGTAATACATTTAGATTTTACAGTACAGTTACTTGTTTTCACTTAGTACTAATGTTCCTGAAGAGTAAGTTCAATTTCTTGATTTTTCTGAAATATCAATAGCACTCTGTGATTAATTAGGTGAAAAAATATAAGCAAATTAGGCCTTAAAGGAATGTAAAGTCCTAAACTTGCTGGCTGCAAGTAGCCTACATGGTAGTAGCACTCACTGCGTATTTACTAAGGATTATTAGGCTAAGGAAAGTACCCAGGGTGTCTACCAACCGGGAAATCCGGGAAAACCGGGAATTGTACTTAATTTTTTACTGGCCATGAAATGTACGGGAATTGTCCTTAAATGCCAGACTATGTCCATAAATTTTTAATGGGCCATAATTATTGATCGCTAGTTGGTTAGGAGCACATAAAAGGTTTATCAGATGTTTGTTTACATTTTCATAATTTATTACTAGAGTAATTATGCAATAAAAATCCCATTAGCAATCTCAAACCCATTAATATTTTATCACGACAATCAAGTGTCAAGTCAAGTACTTCCAAGAACTGTTGACTCAGCAGCTAGCTCATAAAAGTTGTATCACTTTTATTCCTTTACAACTTCTTTTTTTATTACTAGGGTAATTATTATTAGATCCCAAACCTATTTTATCGTGAAAATAATAGCTTTATAATGGCTGTTAAATTTCACTTCTTACTTGTACTTTCGGCTTGAAGATTCAATTTGCCGCGGCCAGTGCCTAGTGCCATAAAACTGTTTATGGTTTCATATTAAATATGTAAATAATCTACAGTCTTATTTTGTGAGTTAAACTTTTTTATGGATATTTTATCTTTCAATTGTCAAAACCACAAGCATTGTTGTTTGCATTACTGTTTTATCACTACAGTATGTAGGCCTGCTTGGTTTCAAATTATGTCATTGCATTTTCTGTATCTTTGTCTTATATTGTTGGCTATTCAGGTTTCAATGTTTTTTGTTTCCCATATATTTATTTATTGAGTTGTATGCTTTAAGCAATCTAAATCTTATGAACTAGAATGATGATAGTGACTTTGCTGCTATTATAACCTCATTGTTTGTTACTCAGTTTATATAGGCCCTCCTAAATAATTAGGTCTAGGCCTGGGTATTTTGATTCTTGAAAGAGCTGTATATATATGAAGAAAATGTAATTGAGCCTAAGATAAACCTCTAATGATTGCTATGTGTCAATATTAACTTTGCAAATGAAAATACAATAATCTTACTCTGTGCTTATTGCTTATCGGTAGCCGCAAAGCAAGTAATAAGCAAGTAATAACTGTACTTAGTAAATATTAATAAGTTAAAAGAACCCGATACTTGGGACAACTTACTAATTAGCATGTTAACTCCGACTGACGTTCCACTCCGCTTCGTGCCATCGTTCCTAGTCGGTGACGTCACTCAGCAGTGCAGCCAACCACACACACAAACTCAATATTCTTCTGGCAATGTAATATAGCCTTATATATTACACTCGCCCAAACTTAAAATAAAACTCTTCTCTATCGGCCTAACCTTTTTCTTCTAGGCTAAGCCAAATTAACAATTTTTTTCTTTTCTTCATTTACCATTTTTTTTGTTTGTTTATAAGCTTCACAAAATATTTCAATAAACACTAAATAAACTTTTCTTCTTCAATAAAATAAACTTAAAATCTTCTCTCTCTAACTCGGCCTTTTTAACTTAAAGGTCGAGCCGCTTCGGCTTTTGCACAGTCCTTTGAGATCTCCGAAGTGGCGGCGGGCTGCACTGCTGGCTGGGCTGCACTTCGGGATGCTCGTCTGTAGTGTGCGTAGCTGGAGACTTAGGTAGGCCTACACTCCGTTGTTGTCTTGGTGATGTATTCCGAGTTTCCATGACACGAGGTGATCGCTCTGGTGGAGTTTGTTTCCCACAGCAGACTTGTTCTCAGGGGATTTGATCGGAGACTGCACTACCGGCCTATTGACTGTAACTTCCTCTTCCTCAGTCAACTTACTAGATCTCAAATGATCAGCGTGGCAGAAACGTATTTTACCTCCCAGGACGCTCACCACATAAGTAGACGGACTTTTCCGCTCCAAAATTCTCCCAGGAATCCAAGAAATGATCTCCTGCCGTACTGACTTCACAAGCACCCTTTCTCCCTCCACAAAGGATCTGAAACTTCCCCGATGGTTATCGGCTGCTTCCTTCTGCGCCTCCCTCTTCTTATCAAGGGCTGACAATAAACAGGGTTTAAGCATTGTCAACTTAGTTCTCGGTTTCCATTGAAGGAACAATTCCGCAGGGGTAACACCAGTGACAGTACTGGGTGTGTTGCGAAATGCAAAGAGGAAATTATCCAATTTATGTTGTAAAGAAATGGTCTCAGAACCACTAGCCATAACCTGTCTTTTAAGGTTCTTCTTGACTTCCTGTACAAATCTTTCTGCAGCCCCATTCGAGGCAGGATGGTAAGGAGGTGAGAGCGTAAACTTAATACCGTTGTTGCTCAGAAATTCTCTGAATTCCCCACTAGCAAAATTGGGACCATTATCACTGACCAATTCTTCCGGTAGGCCAAAAGACGCAAACAGCGTACGCAGTTTTTCAATGGTTTTAAACGATGTAGTAGATTTCATGATAAACACTTCTAGCCATTTGCTAAAACTATCAACAACTATGAGCATTTGTTGTCTTGTTAGTGGGTCTTCCGCATAATCCACGTGGATGCGCTGCCACCTACTTGAAGCTCTAGGCCACTGACATAATGGCACCTTAGCCACAGCATTCCTTGTACACTGACACACATGACATGAGAGAACAGTCTCTTCAATGGTTTTATCAATCCCCGGCCACCAAACAAAGCTTCGGGCTAACATTTTCATCCTATTTATTCCGGGATGCTGATCATGCAGCAATTGGATAACTGCACTCCTCAGTTTCTCTGGCACCACTACTCGACTACCCCATAAAACACACTGGTTCTCTACGGACAACTCATCCCTTCTTCGAAAATAAGCAACCAGCTCAGAATCTTGACTATCACGCCATCCATGCCAAATGAAATCTCTGACCTTCGTCAAAACAGGATCAGTATCAGTAAGTCGAGCGATATCCTTAGCAGTAATAGGATTGAGATCACTCACCAATTTGAAACAGTCAAAGGCCTCTACCAGGGAAGAAACATGAGAGATGTAGTTGGAATCCAGCTCCAATTGGTCGTCATCAGGTAACGGTAATCTCGAAAGAGCGTCCGCATGTGGCAAGTCCAAGCCACGGCGGTACTTTACTTCAAAACTGTAGGCGGAGAGGATCAGGGCCCATCGTTGAAGACGCGCAGCGGCGACACAGGGAACTCCCCGCTTATTTCCAAAGATTGTCACTAAAGGAGCATGGTCAGTCTGTAACACGACATTTTTCCTACCGTAAATATATTTATGGAATTTTTTTACTCCAAAAACAAGAGCCAAAGCTTCTCTATGCAACTGTGAATAATTTCTTTCACTAGCACTCAAGGATTTCGATGCGAAAGCAATAGGCCTCTCTACTCCATCAATTAGGTGCGAAAGCACGGCACCAACACCTCGTGGACTTGCGTCACAAGTCAAAACTAATGGTCTATTTACATCGTAATGAACTAAGACATCTGAAGACAATACCCATGTCTTACTTTCTTGAAAAACAGAAGAACATTGGGATGACCATACCCACGGTGCATCCTTACGAAGTAGATCGTAAAAACAGCTAAGTTTGTCTGAAAGATTGCAAATAAACTTCCCATAATAATTTATAAGGCCTACATAGGCTCTTAACTCTTCCTTTGAAGTTGGCTCGGGTGCATTCCGAATCGCCTCCAAAATACCCTCCTGCGGGCTGATCCCTTTGGACGACAAACAGTAGCCTAGGTACTGTACTGACGGCTGTAAGAATTTACATTTAGAATCATTTACCTTGACTCCATAACTTTGAAGACGTTGAAGAACACTCTCCAAGCGTGACAATGCTTCCTCTTGCGAAGATCCACCCACCAGTACGTCATCCAAATATGCCACTGACCCAGGTAGGCCACCAATAATTTTGTCCATGGCCGCTTGAAAGAGAGCCGGAGCCGAAGACAAACCATACGGCAGACGTCGCAAACGCACTAAGCCTTTGTGCGTAGTTAGAGTCAAGAGTGATTGGGACTCCTCCGCCACAGGAAGTTGGAGATACGCTGCCTCCAAGTCCAAAACTGAAAACCAGCTACAACCTGCTAGAGTAGCAAAAATGTCCTCCGGTTGAGGCAAGGGATAGTGTTCCGACTGGATCACTTGATTAAGGGTTACTTTAAAGTCCCCGCAGAGTCGCACCCCACTTTTCTTCTGAATCACCACAATAGGAGTAGCCCACTGAGAGCTGGTAACGGGATAAGCAATACCTTCAGCAATCATCCTATCAATCTCATCTTCTACTGATTTACGCAACGCGTAAGGAACAGGGCGATATTTACAAAATTTTGGCACAGCATCCTCTTTTAGCACAATACGTGCCTCAACATCCTTAATTTCACCAGGACCTCCTTTGAACACAGAGGCATACTTTTGTTTCAAACCAGAAACGACTTTAGGCTCATCGGCCTTACCTAGGGTTAGGTTAGGTTCACCACCCTTAGATTTAACACTGCCTGATAGGCTATTAACATTACAAGTAAAAATAGATTTCCAGTCAAAAGCGATATGTTGTAGCCAACTACGGCCTAGAAGCATAGGCTGATTCGTACGATCAATCTTAACGACTATCATAGGTAACTGATTAGTCTGGTCCATGTAGGTTACTTTGACTAAAGCTTGTCCAATAACATTGACTTCATTGCCTGAATATGTAAGCAACTTGATATCTACAGTACTCAATTGTACATGAGGGAAATATTTGTTAAACAATTCTTGAGGGCACACAGTTAGTGCCGAGCCAGTATCAATTTCCATTAATACGGATACATTCTCTATTTCTAGGCTTACCTTAAAGGCAGAAACATTATCACCAGAATTCATACTGTACAAAGACAAACTTTCAAACTCCACTTCATCTGGACCATCACTAGGCCTAGGCCTATTTTCCTCTTCCATCTGATGGATTTTAAATTTACCACTTTTTATGGAATTTTTCACTGGATTTTCTGATTTGAACCTGCAAACCTTACTGATGTGACCCAACTTTTTACACCCATGGCACTTGTAATTACTATACGGGCAATTATTAGCCCTATGCTCTGGATTGCCACAACGAAAACACTTATTTATCTGAGACATATCTCCCTTCACATCACTTGAATTTGATTTAGATCCCGCACTGTGAAAATTTGAACCTCGGTTGGAAACACGTGGATTCTTCTTGACCTGAAACCTGGAAATTTCCTGAACACTTGTATTCGAGAATAGACCTGTCTGTTTCTCGGCCTGTTCAAGCCTGAGTGCAAGAGCCAACGTTTTCTTCAAATCCATTTCTTCGGAAAGTAATTTTTGACGGATTGCTTCATTTTTAATTCCCGAAACTAACTTGTCTCTCAGTGCGTCCGATAAGAATGTTCCAAAATCACACGTCGAAGCCAAATGCTTCACTGCCACTACGAACTCGGCAATACTTTCAGATTGTTTCTGGCATCGACTATAAAAAGTATAACGCTCAGCGACCACAAGGCGTTTAGGAGAATAATGATCTTCCAAGATTTTGCTCAAATTATCGTAAGATTCTTCATCAATCTTCTTAGGAGAAATAAGATCGGTGAGGACGGCTAATATTTTAGGGCCTATTACAGTAATCAAGATGGAGACCTGCTTCACGTCCTTGACCTCGTTGGCCTTGAAAAAGTGTTTCAAACGTAACAAATACGAACTAATATTTTCTTCGTACGGATTAAACTCCGATATCCGACCGATACTAGACATTTCACGCACACGCGGATTTAATTTCGTCGCCAAATGTAATAACTGTACTTAGTAAATATTAATAATTTAAAAGAACCCGATACTTGGGACAACTTACTAATTAGCATGTTAACTCCGACTGACGTTCCACTCCGCTTCGTGCCATCGTTCCTAGTCGGTGACGTCACTCAGCAGTGCAGCCAACCACACACACAAACTCAATATTCTTCTGGCAATGTAATATAGCCTTATATATTACACTTACCATACCATGATTTTGTACTAAGAACTGAGTAACAATATGCATTAAAGATTTTTTTTTCAAAAGTAGTCGAGAACCTAACGTTGTGCCAGGGCAAATCATGCCAAATTAATCCGCCTGTATCGGATAAGCTATGTTATGAAGTTTACGTGACCGACGAAGATATTTGTCGCTATCGCAGGAGACAATGATTGCGTTTCTCTGTTACACTATAAAAGCTATACCTAAAGTATAGGTAGGCCTATGTTTGTTTACTTTCAATAAATTTCTATTTTGAAATTTTTAACTCTTATCTATTATTATTTACTTTTCTCTCTGGTACAACTACTGTACAGTGAATAACAAGATTAATACAGTTTGACAAATCAGGAAAATTATTCGGTAGGCCTAATGACACCGATAAAGGTTACGGCAAAGTGTCCTTAAATGTACGGGAATTGTCCATGAATTTTTTATCCAGATTGTAGTAGACACCCTGGTACCCTACTGCAAAGGTTAGGTACCCTATAATTCCAAGTATGTGGTAAGTGAAACAAGCACTTGCAGACCATACTGCCAAGAGGTCTCTAGAGATGGTCTCTAGAGGTCTAGAAACAACTTTGGGTTTGTAAGGTAAGGAAAATTTTGACCCCAGTTGTTTTAGAAAATGTACGTTAAACAGAAGATATTCTGCTTTTGCAAGTTTGTACTTTCGGTAGTCTCATGCCAAATGCATGGCCTATTCATAAAGTTATCTCATTGCCATTGCCAGCTTAACAAAAGTCAACACAATATCTAAACAAATATGTACTTAGGCTAATATAGTTTTTTAACTACTCTAAATAAAGAACCCTCTCCTTTAGGAAGCAGAAGCGGCTGAATCAGTTGCGTTGGAAGCATACAGACTGGTGGAGGAAGCCGAGAGAGAGAAGAAACAAGAAGAGGAGAAGGCGCAGGAACAACAAGAAGCGTTCGAACACTTCCAACTCATAGACTCGAATCAGGATGGAAAGTAGGTGGATTGATTATTTTTGAATTAAGGCTATTGTCTAATTTACCCAGTTGTAATGTTTGATAAAGTTTGATACATGTTTGAGATTTTACTTCAGTTGATAGCTTTGGTGGTTAGAAAGTTGAACTAGCTGCCCTTGATAATTAAGTCACTTTCAAATCTGAGAGTCGCTGGTTCAATTCCAAATTATATTGATTCTGGATCCAGATGCTATTATTTCATTGCATTTTTTGCATTATCTCCTTTCACTCCTGCACGGAGCATAGGGCCTCCACGAAACAACGCCATCGAACTCGGTTGGCAGCCAAGGCTCTCACTTCCCTCCAGTTTTTCCCTGCATCTCTTATTTCTTCTTCTATAGTTCTTCTCCAGGTCATTCGAGGCCTTCCTCTTCGTCTATGCCCCTGGGGATTCCAGCTCAAGGCCTGCCTCTCTACAGCATCTGGATCTTTACGAAGAGTGTGTCCAATCCATCGCCACTTGCGTTTTTTAATCTGTATCTCTACAGGTTCTTCATCTGTAGCTTTCCACAGCTCTCTGTTTGAAATAACCTCCGGCCAGTAGACCTTCAGTATTTTTCTCAAACATCTGTTGATGAAAACTTGGAGCTTTTGTGTCAAAGATGAAGATACCTTCCAAGTCTCACACCCATATAGCAACACAGACTTGACGTTGCTACTAAATATCTTCAACTTGGTTCTGGTTGAAATGTCACGAGCCTTCCACACTGGATACAGCTGTACAAAAGCAGCATTAGCTTTAGTAATTCTTGACATTACATCTTCATCAGCTCCTCCGGCTCTTGTTAAGACACTTCCCAGATATGTAAATCTGTCCACCTCTTCGATTTCTTCATCTGACATTCTGAAACTGTTGTTATTCGCTACATTTATCCTCATTGATTTTGTTTTCTTTACATTTATTTTTAAGCCTGTAGATTGTTCACTTTCCAAATACTGCAACTTTGCTGTCATGTCATCAAATCTATGGGACAGGAAACAAATATCATCAGCAAAGGCCAGTTCTTCAAGCCTCTGTTGTAGTCCCCAGGATATGCCTCTAGCTCCTTTCTCTGATATTATTTGCAAAACCTGGTTTAGAACTATCACAAAAAGTGTTGGTGACAGAACACAGCCTTGCCTAACTCCTAGCTTTACCTCCAAAGGGTCACTTAGTTTGCCATTATGAATTACTCTACAATGGTAATTTGTGTACATCTCCTTTATAAGAACTATTATTTTATTAGGGATCCCAAATTTCCTAAGTGCTTTCCAAATACTCTCTCTTTTTACGGAGTCAAAGGCTTTCAGGAAGTCAATAAAAACAAGATACAAACCAACTCGGAACTCATTACTTTGCTCGATTATTATCCTCATCGTATTTATTTGGTCTGTGCATGAGCGGTTCCTTCTGAACCCAGCTTGCTCCCTTCTCAACTTCCTATCAACAACCTCTTTGATTCTGTTCAAAATAATTCTTGCGAATATTTTCCCAGGAATTGAAAGCAGAGTAATACCTCTCCAGTTCTCACATTTGGTTGTGTCTCCCTTCTTCGGCAGTTTACATAATAATCCTGCTTTCCAGTCTTCTGGCATTGTCTCTTTGTTCCAAATTTTATGAAATAAAGGCTTTAAAATTTTTGCTGCCAACTCTGGATTAGCTTTCATAACCTCCGGAGTAATGTTATCACTTCCAGGGGCTTTCCAATTCTTTGTTTCCTTCAGTGCCTGTTTTATTTCTTCTTCGGTAGGAGGGCTTATATTTATGTTTTCTTCCTCGGCTTCAAAGTTTTCTTCTAAGCTTTCTTCTATGTTGGGATTATTTTCTTCAACTTCCATAAATAGTTCAGTAAAGAACTCATGCCACCTTTTCATTTGATCACTTTCACTAGTTAAGATCTTTCCATCCTTGTCCTTAATCGGTCTGTCAACCTTCATTCTTTTCTTTGACAATTTTTTAGTTATATTATACAGCTCTTTCATGTCACCTTTTCTTGCCGCGTCTTCAGCTTTCTCAGCATACTCATTCGTCCACTTTCTTTTGTCTGCCCTTGCACTTCTCTTCACTTTGATGTCTGCTTGTCTATATTCTATTTTCAGATCTCTCTTTTGTCCTCGAGTCTTACAATTGTTCAGCTTATCCTTCACTTTCTTCCTCTCCTCCACTTCCCTCCATGTGTCTTCAGACATCCAATCCTTCTTTCCCACTTTTTTCACTCCCAAAACTTCATCTGCTGTGTTAGCATATACTTCTTTAATGCTCATCCAGTGATCTTCTATATTGTTGCTGTCCATGGATCCGAGAACTTCAAATCTATTCTGTAATTCAACGGTGAAGTTTTCTTTATACGCTATGTCTCTAAGCTTCAATGTATCTATTTTATTCGATGTTTTCTCGATTCGATTCAATGATGCCGCTATTTTTAATCGTACAGATGCAACCATCAAATGGTGGTCACTTCCAATATCAGCACCACGTTTATTTCTCACATCAAGCAGGGATTTTCTCCATTTTCTTTGAATCATAAAATGGTCTATTTGGTTCTCAGTAACTGAATCAGGAGACACCCATGATCATGATACCTTGTGACAGTTTTTGTGAGGGAATATTGTACCTCCTAATACTAGGTCATTTCTGGCACAAAAATCAATAAGCCTTTCTCCATTATCGTTTCTGGCTCCTACCCCATGCTTCCCCATCACATGTTCTAGTCCAACATTACAATGGCCCACTTTTGAATTCAAATCCCCCATCAGGATCAAAATATCTCTCTTGTTAATGTCTTGTAAAGTTGCTTGTAGCTCTGCGTAAAATCGTTCCTTTTCAATTTCTTCATTTTGTTCTGTGGGTGCATAACACTGTACTATTGTAACATTCCTAATTCTTGAATGAAATCTTGCTGTAATTATTCTTTCTGAGATAGGTTTCCAGTCTATCAGGCTCTTCTTTGCATTTTTACTAAGTAAAAATCCAACTCCATTTTTGTGCTCATCTTCCTCATTTGCTTTCCCAGAGTAAAGAAAAGTTGTGTTATGATCTGATTTTATTTCTCCAAATTGATTCCATCTAACCTCACTCAATCCCAAAATTTCTAGTTTGTAATTTACCATTTCTGCCACTACTTGCTTGAGTTTTCCAATCTGGTATAATGTTCTTACGTTCCAAAAACCAATTCTCGTTGTCCATTTCAAGCCAAAGGTCGTTGCCATAAAGTCCTTCCGGTTGTTTCTCAAGGTTTCAGTAATAGGTTTTTCTCGAGTGAACAGGTTATTGGCCTATCGCACCCAAAGCTTGGTGGAGGGGCTGCCTCATGAGCCTCCAAGCTTGCTCTAGAGTTGCTTCAGCTGTCGGGGCTCATGACATAGCCTACTTCCTGGGACGTGCATTCTGCACCAGCCAGGTTGCAACTCCTAAGGATCATCCACAAGATTGAGCGATCCCCCCTCACTTGGTTCAGTAGGTGGGCCAAGACCCAGTGGCAGAGGGTAGCTCTTCGCAGCTAACAAGTGAGAGTTGGAGTTTAGGTGTGGACCAGTCTGTCGAACCAACCCCGCATGCAAGGTTTGGCCGGAACGGCATGAAAGGTACTACCACTCCCTAAACTCCCTGACCCTCCCTTTTCATTGGGATATCAATTATTGATGCTACCTAACAAAAGATGGCCACCAGGGTTTGGAATGTTGCCTTATATATATATATATATAAAAAAAAAAAAAAAAAAAAAAAAAAAACAGAAAATGCCAATACTAACAAATAGGAAACACCTCTGGTCTTAGTAAAGAACCTTCCAAAGCATATTATTCAGGTTAAATTAACAGAATTTGTGTCACACTGAAATGAGACTGAAAGATACTTTACTTTTAAGTAGGTTTTATTTGTGTGGTAGACACTGCTCTGGAATTAACTAATTAGTTAATCACTTGATATAGAATTTCTGAGTCAAGTTTCTTGCAAAGACATCCAAAGCGCCCTCCTTGATAATTTTGAGCCTACGACTAAGAGGTATTCAATTTAGTTTGTTTTTGGAATCAGGAAATTTCAAATGGTGATGAAGTTGATTTGGCCAGTTTGTTTTATCGTCAGTTTGATTCAGTATTTGAGCAACAGTTAATGAAGATGAAGGTTGTTTTGGCTGTGTGTTTGTTTAGTTGTGCCCTACTAATCTCATACGCTGAATAGTCTTTAATACAACTATATCATGGAACATTTTCAGGATTACAGCAGCCGAACTGGAAGCGAGGCAGACGTTTGATCAGAACAAAGATGGTGTGGTGTCGGAAGATGAAGTCAAGGTACCTAAAGTTTGAAAGTACATCTAAATTAGGATCATGTTTGGAAACATCCATGTACCTTTGGAAACGAACTCGGTAAGGTGTGTTCGCTTTTCCAACGGTTCTGTGAGTCAATGGCAAAGATTGAGCTTGCTGAATACTTAGAGTAAGGCGATTGGAGGATAAGAAAGCAGGAAACAGAGCAAACATTGTTATTGGGAAAACACTCCTGGGCTTCATAAAAGGAACAGGCAATAGTTTAAACTAGAGCACCTGTTGCTCGAATTCGAGCAATTGTAAAGTATTACAGGCGTTATTTCAAAACGAATAACAGTCATAACTTCCGATTATGACTCAAAAGAGTCAACTCAAAGATGTAATCAATCGCTCCACTCTAGTTATCGAAACTGCAAATGAACTCACTCTGAAAACAAACACTATTGTGTGTATAATGTGTTTACTAATGAACAGCTGTAATTTATACAAATATTATTCGTCTGTTTAAGTAAACAAAATCTTTTCATCATAAGAAATACATTGCGATTTTGATGGCCTGTGGGGTAAAGCCCGAGGACTTTTATTACAGGAATTGGTAAAAGGGGGCGTCTACACAAAAAATACTTAATTTTGACACATCGTTTGTAAAAATCCGTCCATTATTAACGAAGGAGTAGTGTTTCATTGAAAACGCCTTCACGTATTATATATAAGGATCCATTTAGCAGAAAAATAATGTAATGTAAGCTATAGTTGGACCTCCAGCTAGTGTGATCCTCCCTACATTATATTACAGTAAAGCCATCTTGAACCTTTACAATTTTGAAATTCATGAACAACTCATTAATTCATAACCGATAAATACAGAAGTTTATTGACCCAAACAGTCATTTGACAGCTGTCTGAAAAAAATGTAGTGTAGGCACAGGTATGTACATTTAAAAATACACAGTTTTATGGCACAGTTTAAGTGCTTCACTAATTTTACTATTTAAAATTCAGAATACCATATATTCAACCTTTTTCTAAAAGGTGTTTCATTATATACAAAGACACAAAAAATCCTAGAATGAATAACGAATAACCCTCTCTTTCTTCATATGTTTATTTTATTTTATCCCGAACCTGCATCCCCGATTAGTTTAGATAAAAAAAATCATTGTTCTTGAATGAATTTTCTCTTCACAATAAACAGACGCAATGAAATAATACAGCTTTTAAAATCAACTAGGCTAGTAGTGAAATAATGGCCAAAATTGGTAAGAATAAGAATAAGAATAAGAATCGTTTATTGCCGTTAAACATGTACATGCAATGGGCAAAGTCACATTTTTAAAATATCTTAGCCTACTTAATAATAAACAGATGTATAGGCCTAGACCTTAACACAGAATGGTAACATTGAATCGTTGAAAGTCATTTTCAAGAACTCGTTAACACTATACATGGGGTTTTCCACTAACCAATCTGACAAAACTCTCTCAAATTTACTATTGCTAACTTCTTTTGCGCTATGAGGCAGTTTGTTAAACAAATTAATACTAAGAACATTGAAAGAATTGAAGGTTTTACTTAACCTACAATGTTGCCTATAAATATGATGACTAGATCTTGTGAAATGGTTGTGGATTTGGTTTGACAAAGTGAGGTTATCTAAATTCTTCTTAACATAACATAAACACACAAAAATATATACATTTATCACAGTTAAAATCTTGGCTTGTTTGAACAAGGGCCTACAGTGCTCATCAGGGTCTACATTAAATAAAATCCTCACAGCCTTTTTCTGGATCACTAAAACTTCACTTATTTTTGAACTATTGCCCCAGTACAAAATAGCATAGAGCAAAACACTATGAAAAAAAGCAAAATAACAAGATCTTAAGTAATGACTAGGTAGGCTAAATCTAAGGCGACGCAACATGTGAACAACTTTGGACAGCTTTGAACAAACCTTAGTAACATGATTATCCCAAAATAACTTAGGATCAAGATGGACACCTAAAAGTTTAACGCTACTGTCATCATCTGCCTCTTTCGGTGCTCTTACGTCTAGAGAGAAAGTAATATTCTGTGTCTTATTCAAGTTAAGGAGAAATTTGTTAGCTGCATACCATTCAGCTGCCTCTTCAAGAACTACTTCATTCATGGTGCAACAAAGGTCATTAAAACTTTTCTCGCTTCTAAAAAAGGTCGCATCATCAGCAAACATGACAGTACTAGCAGAGACATTATCAGGCAAGTCGTTAACCATAACCAAAAATAGGAATGGGCCCAGGACCGAGCCCTGCGGTATACCGTACTCAACCTGGGTAGCGACTGACATTGAACCCTTAACACTAACTTTTTGTCGCCTATTTGTTAGATAGGATTCAAAAATTTTGATTTGGGGACCGACTATCCCATAATACTCAAGTTTTTTTAATAGTATGTCCCGGTCAACGCAGTCGAAGGCCTTGCTCAGGTCACATAACGAAGCTCGAGTGGCTAAGCCTCGCTCAAAACCCTCAATTACTGAGGAAGCAAGGACCCCGACCGCGTCGGCCGTTGACATACTAGGCCTAAAGCCAAACTGATCAGAAGAAATTAAACCATTGGATTCAAAGTAGTCACTAACCTGAGTTTTCATTACCACTTCCACAACCTTAGCAATGACGGGAACCACAGATATCGGCCTGTAACTGGCTGCCTCCTTTACATCCCCAGATTTATAGATAGGTATGAGTTTGGATAACTTCAATTCGTCTGGAAAGATTCCTTCGCTCAAACAAGAATTAACAAGCAAAGTTAAGGGCAAAATTACAACATCTGCAACATATTTCAAGAGATCGTTGGACATATCATATATATCCTTGGTTTTGGATGACTTCAAGCTGGTTAACACTTTCAACACTGCACTAGGCTCAACATTTTGCCACACAAAGCTCTGCTTTACACTTAGCACTTTATTCCTCAGAAGATCTTCAGCCGTTGTGGTTACTGGAGGGATGGCATTACGTATCTGGGGGATGACCTCCATGAGAAACCTGCTGTAGACCTCTGCAGCAGGTTGACCTCTTTCCCTCGGAGCAGCATGAAGTTCATCTCTCACCACTTGCCATGCAGCCTTGGTCTTGTTCGCAGCAGACTCTATGAAGTTCTCGTTAGATGCCCTTTTGGCATTTTGAATGGCTTGCTTGTACAAGTTTCTTGCTGCTACGTAAGCCCTTCGATCGGTAGCACTCTTGGTATTATTTGCTATTATGTACAGGGACATAACGTAGTTCTTCTGTGCTTCAAGCTGGGGGGTATACCAGATGCCTGATTTACCCTTAGGAGTAGATAAGTGATTTGTCGACCTTCTGGGGAAACACCAACTCATAATACCAATTAATACATTAAAAATTGTAGTACAAATTGTATTGGTATTTTTGTTATAGAGTAGGCTCTCCCAGTTAATAAGGGCTAACTGTTCTTTGAAAAGTTCCATTTTGTTATAGGTTATAGGTCTCACAATAACATTAGGGCGAGTTGCTTTTTTCTTGTCAACTTCACTGGGAAAGAGCATATCAGTAAGAATGACATGATGATCTGACAAAGGAAGTTTAACAACATTCGCCGAAATCATACACTGTTTCACATTCGTAACAACATTATCTAGGCAAGCAGGTCCTCGAGTAGGTTCCCAGACCGTGCATCGGCAACCGACCAACTGAAGCGCATTATGAAGAAGTGAACAATTACTATCGTTCTTAAGCACATCTACATTGAAGTCACCACACATAACAACTTTGGCTTCAAACTTAGTGAAATAACTCAGTGTAGCTTCAAGTTGTTGCAGGAAAATTGTCATGTCACCAGCAGGAGATCTGTATAGGGATAATACTATAATCTTAAAGTTGATTAGCTTCACAAACCTATATTCACTTTCATATTTCAAAGTGAAGTTCAATACAGAAGGAGGATGTATCCAAAAATTCGAAGTCCGTAGCATTGGAGATATAAATTGCCACACCACCGTGGATAATGCTTGAGCGACAAAAGATGCTCCCCAGGCTATAACCTTCAAGGTTATAAATATCGTAGTTGCTGCTATTAAGCCAATGTTCACTAAAGCACAATACTGAAAAATGTTGCACCTTGAACAGCATGTCCAATTCGTCAATTTTGTTGATTAAACTTTGAATATTACTATAAAATATTGATATTTTGTTTAAATTAGCCTGCTGACCCTCTAGACTAGGGCTCGACTGTACTGCTAAAGCTGAAGCTAGGCCTACCCCTTCGGACTGGGAAACCCTAAAAAAACCGACTGGTCCTTGTTTTCAGTACTAACATTATGAAAACTTTCACTATGTTCAGCTTTACCAGCTGGAGTCTTGTATCTCTTGCTCACGAATTTTGAAACAAAAACTTCGCTTGGCCAAAAATTTGGAGTAAAGATATCGTTCATTAGTTTGTAGGGCACTCCCACTTTGTACGACGAGTACTTATCCGGATATCTAGAGTTAAGTTTTTCTACGGTGAACTCCTCTTCTTGGTAATGCCCTTTAAGATAGTCCGTTAAGTCACTTGGTCCAGTTGAAGGACTCAGCCTAGAAACAAAAAGAGCTACACTTCTCTCGACAGATTTAAGGTTATGAGTCTTATCAGAAGTTTGCAGGCTCCCTGTAATAAACTTATTACTTCCACGCACAGATCTATTGTGTTGAATGTTGCTATGCTTGTCGTCAACAGACTTTTGACCCAATCTTGATTTATTTTTTGGTTTAAGCTCTGATTCATTGGGCTTAAGCTTAAACCCACCAGACTGAAGCCTAGGCCTATTTATGTTGCTACTCTCCTGAACAGCCGTTTTTTGGATGGGTTTCTTCATTGTGATTTCTGAGTAACTTGGGACACAATTAATAGAGTCCTTAATACCCACGTTATCGTTTACAACATCGGTGATAACCGATTGAGTCGATTTTTTAACGTTTTGAGGTTGGGATGGCTGATTTAGGTTATGTTGTGAAAGTTTGGATTGAAGTTCATCATAGTTCTTTAAAACTAAGTCCAATTTACTTGTAATTGTCAAATTAGTAGTCACTAAACCATTCACTACGTTAAAGAGTTTTCTTAGCAGAGTCTTGTCCTTGTCGGCAGTTGAATCTTCGTTACAAGTTTCCCTCATGTCAAGGCGGCACTTTTCACAGCACCAGAAAACACTACTTGAGAGTTTATTAATCACATCAAACTCTTTAACCAGTAAGTTGGCGCATTTAAAATGAAATTTTAATCCACAAATGCCACCGCATCGCAGTGATCTGTCATTACTTTTAAATAATATTCGGCAGCTGCCACAATCCAAGTCTTCACTCACCGCCATCTTGCAGACCGGTAAAAGAAACTAGTAACATTTCCTCAGGCTCATAAATATTAGGCCTAAACAAATTTATGAGTTAATTTGAATGAATTAGGAGTAAACAATTAGTCAACGGCACTCCTATGGGGAGTAATTATTTTTGTTATCTAAAGTTTTTAAACAGTTAATCTTGGTGAATGTTTTAGTTTTTCCTGGGAATCGTTGAAGAAGCGGATTGGGATCACTTCCTGGCTGAAGTTTATCCTCGGATGAAACCGTTCTTCATGATGGAGAAAGGGCTCTTCCAGCCTCCATCGGAACAGGTGATGATTCTAGGATGTACTTTTGCATGAGACTGTACACTTTGCAAGAAATATGTTCACTTTTTTAACAAAACCAAAGATATTTTATGGTCCAAGGGAACATAGTGTTGTGTATTGTGTGGATATTTTATCAACAATTTCATCCTTTAGGTGAGCATGTTGATCCAATTTTAAGGTGTGTGATCCAATTTTATGTGGCTAAAGAGAAACAGGTGTTCTACAGATGTTGGGATTTGCTAAGAGCCTTAGGTTGACGGACTGATTTAAGTGGTGCCACAAACGGTGGAAGTAGCGAGTGAATGCTATAACAGAAATATAAATCCCCCACCCTCCCCCCACACACAAAAAGTGTGTAATCATGTGAACCTTGAAATTCTTAAAATCTATTATAAAACATTCTCTACTATACATTGACCTGTCCTCTTCAATAGAATTAGGCCTAATGTGTTTGATTTTCACTAAAGAATATTTCTCATTTTTTTCAGAAAGAAGAAGATGATGCAGAGCATAATTCAGATCAAGAAAATCCAGAAGTAAGATAAAATAAATAATTTGTTTGGTATTTTTAGCATATGTGGTAGAGTAGCCTCTCACCTATGAACTGGAAGTAGGACCTGATAACAATGTGGTAGAATAAATGTGCTCTAAAACTCATGCTTAAGTTTCCTGATCAAAAGCAAATACATTTTCAGCTTTCATATCCGGCAATTCACGACCGGTCTTATTATAAAGTGGCAAGTTGAAAGAATACCAATACTTTGACAACAACGATCCGTTGAAGTGATGTTTGGTTGAAAGGTACTCGGATAAGAGAGAAACTGCTGTAATAAAATTTCCTGTCTCAATAAAATCACTTAACGATAACTTAAACTAGCTGTATTCACATTATTTGACTTTGGCTTTGTGAATCAATTTGAATTCTTCGAACAAAAAACTTCCTGTAAATGTTCACTTGTGTTAACAAACCATAGAATAAAGACTCGATCAAAAATGGCAATGTTGAGTTAGTATCAACTTTACAGGCCTAACTAGTGGTTATGTGGTCAGTACCTATATCTTTTTTTAAATCTTACTGCGCAATGAAAATCAGTAATACATACTTTCAACAGGTAACATTTCCTTTCCTTTAATGAATTTAAACTTCTCTACTTTACAACAAATGGTTAGTTGGCTATCAGTTGGCTATTCAGTTTGGAAATCTGAAAAAAATATTCATCCAAACAACTCTTGTGCGTTAGCAGCAAAACTCCATATGTACTTATTTTTTAAACTTTTTACCAGGAATGGGGAGAAGAAGAGGAGGAAAAAGAAGAGGAAGAGGAACAACCAGAAGATGAGGAAAAGGAACATAAGGATGATGCGGAACAGGTTGATCTGGAGGAAGACGAGACAAAACAGAAATATGACGCTGCCACACAGGGTCTAATAGACGGTGAGATAACACTTCAAACACAACAATGCCATCTTGATATCATGTGTTGGGGTTGACATTTATTGTAAACCTGCTGATTTATGGTAAATATTACTCGTTGCAACTTTGCTTGGATACGTAAACGTTGACACGACCAGCTCGACAATGATTTAAATTTTTTCAAGTTGCAACCTGATGATGATGTATATACATTGAAACGTGTAGTCCAATATAGGAGCAGAAGAATCACTAGGCAGTAACAGCAATTTTAACCTTTTTACAACTTTTAATTTGTCTTGTTTCCTGGTTGATCAATTGTACACTCGGTTTACAGGCAGTTAAAATTTCATAGACTAAAATTGCAGAATCTCCACATCTGATGAGTTATAACTGTTAATAAACGTGTTTCCTGTAATTAGACAAAGCATAACGACACTGCTTTTGAATTAGAAGCTTGGTTTTAAGCAGAAAAATTGGAATAATGTTATCACACATGTTTGTTTTAGACGCGGACAAAGCAAGGGCTGATTTCGAGAGTGCCGAGAGAGCCCTGAGGGACGTAGAACGAGAGCTGAAACATCTCCAAGAGGGCCTGGAGAAGGACTATGGACCTGAAGACGATTTCTCAGCTTTAGATGGGGAATGCTTCGAGTACAGTGATCGTGAATACACCTACAAACTCTGTCCTTTTGACCAGGTATGGTAAACTTTTTGGTTTTCTTTTATACAGTTGGCGATAATCCGACATTTACCACACTTGGAGAAAACGAACCAAAAACGGTTTACTGTAAATAATTTCAAAACTAAGCTAATAGCAGGTTGACAAGAAAACGTCGTAACTTTTAATATTATAACCGATTGGAGACACCATCTAGGTGTGTATTTTAACCTAAATATGAGTGTAGAATGAAGTAGGATGCTTTGTACTAAGACCAGCTGTTCATTAGCCAGGACCAATTACAAAAACAAAACTGGGCCCAGTTTGAACCATCAAAAAGCTAACAATTTTACTCAGGATCGAACCGGTGACCTTTTGATTACGAAGCGAGCATTGTAACCACTCGGCTACTCAGCTATATAGTACGAAAAATAATGTTTATTGAATACATAAACTATTCAGATTATTGGGTATGTCGGCCTATCAAATGGCAGATTATGGAAGAGCAACTAACTGTAATGCAGGAAAATGTAGATTGGTTTTAGTGCTTGATTTTTATTGCACTAACTGGAAGAGTTGTAAACTATGCATTAAATGAAAGAACAACTCAGTTTTTGTTATGTTTGTCGGTGCAAGCAAGGCCACACTAAAAATCAGGCCGTAATGCTCGTCTAGCATGACGTCACGATAGAAGACGGCAATGACGTATTTTTGCCGTTTGTGATCAGCTGCTTGTTTTAATCTTTTCATGGAAAACAAAAATATAACCTTAATTACGTCATTGCCGTTTTCTATCGTGACGTCATGATTGACGAGCATTACGGCCTGTTTTTTTAGTGTGGCCTTGGTGCAAGGCACCATAAAGACATTACTGATTTAAAGTGATTATTGACCCCTGTGAAATAATGGAATCTGGAAAAATAAACATGTTATCTAGACACTACCCAAGAAGTTTTTATCATTCTTGTTCCAGTATCTTCATCCCGTCCTGGTAAGTATGCCACCCCAACACGATTCCTTAAAGCCTAGGCCCTCATGTGATTAATTGAATATGTACATGATTTCCGTACAGGCCATTTTCTGCAAAAGGCTCAATGGCAGATTGTTATGACCTCCATGTCCGCCAAATTTGACGCTAAGTAATTCCTACATTTGGAGGTTTATAGAAGTCTGAGCTTCAGCTGATACTCCTAAATTAAAAACCAGAATTGAAGCAGCTGCCACAATTAAGACAACTCCTGTAACTACTCCAGACATTGAATGTTTAGAGATTTGTTTACTTTGGCAGGTGAGTCAGAAGCCTAGGTCAGGAGGAGCTGAGACGAGACTAGGCTCGTGGAGTGGCTGGGCTGGAGCAGGTGACAAATACTCCGCTATGATGTACGACCAGGGCCAGTCATGTTGGAACGGGCCTCAGCGCTCCACATATGTGAGTAACTCGTCTATCATAGAATGTGCGATATTCCTCACCAGCTATAAACTGATCTGAGTTGATTTTTGGTATTAAGCTTTGGGATAAATTGACGGAAAGTTAACATTTTTGACTTTACTGAATTGAATCCTAGACATTTGATAGGCCTAGAGAATCTTTTTTGTATAACACCACTTCTGAAGGAGAGTTACTCCATCTACTTACTAATTTACGGATTTTCAAAATCATTTTGTAAATACTTAAAGAAACAATTACGAAGTTTCAGTTCATCCAGTGTATAGTTTGGATCTTTATGGATATTTTACAGTTTATTTCAACTCAATAAACACTTGCAACGAGGTTCTTTTTTGTAGGACCATGTTAACGTGATAGCAGCCGGCGGGTGGAAGGAACCCTCCTAAATACTTTACTTACTTTACTTTACTGCTGTGGCCACTGGTACCCTAGATGGTACTTGGTCTCCCCAACACACAGTCTCCATAGGTCTCTGCTTCTTGCATCTTCCTTCCTTCTCCCTAGCTTCCTCAGGTCTTTCTCCACTTGGTCGAACCATCTAAGTTTCGGTCTTCCAAGGGGTCTTCTACCTTCTGGGTTATTCCTCAAGATGTTCTTTGATAGGGAGTTGTCATCTTTTCTTAGAATATGCCCTGCCCATCTCAGTCTTCTGCTCCGTACCTCAGCGACAATATCCGGATCCTTAAATAATTCTCTAAGTTCCCAATTATGTCTCGATCTCCATTGTCCATCCTCAAAAATCGGTCCTATACTTTCCTCAAAATCTTGTTCTCAAATACAATAGCTTTCCTTTCTGATTTCTTGCTTAAGATCCAATTTTCTGAACCATACAGGAGAACTGGTCTAATGATTGTCTTATAAATCCTGAGTTTGGTGGTGTGGGATATTATTTTTGAAGTTATGTTTTTAGGAAAAAGCATTTAGCTCCGAAAACGCATGAACGGCCATCGACATGATGTTAAAACTAGCAAAGAAAAACCAGTTGCACAACATGCCTTATCCCACCAACTTCTATTTGATGACTGTTTCACCATAAAAGCTCTAAAATCATTGCCAAAGAACCAATGCAATAGTTCAATGCTCAGAAGATGGGAATTAGCTTACCAGTTTGTGACCAACTCCAGAACCCCACCTAACCTCAACATTAGATAATATCCTCATATCCTCACCCTCACAGCTAACTCTTAAGTATTTATTTTCATGGACAAAACTAATTTGCTTTTCAATGTACATATTATATGTAAATACAATATTGCAATGTGCCTGTATTTAGTGCTTTGTGCAGTGTCAGTTGGACAACCTGTCAGACATTTTGAATTCAAACTGTGTCATCCTATTTAAACTGTTGTTTTGTAACTACCATCTAGGCCTACTTCTGAAGAAGCCTCTGAAAGAGGCGAAATATTAAGTAAATTATGTGTGTGATTTTATGTGTTCTTTGACTCATCTGCAACCTTTCATCAGGTGAGTTAGCTGTGTCCTCTCCATCCTATATTTATTTTTGAAGTTAGTAACTTGTGACAGGCCGAAAAACTTTTTTGTGCTAGGTTTAATCTATTTTGAATTTCTAGCTCTTCATCATTATCACTGGTGAGGATGACTCCCAAATACTTGAAATTTGTTACTTTTTTAAATTTATACTCTTCAATTTCAATGTAGGCCTAGTTGTTATTTTGGTATCTTGGTTGGTCATCATCTTGTTTTCTTCCACATGTCATAAACTTGGTTTTCTCTTCATTTATGTATAGCCCCATTTTTCTTGTAGGCTATGTTCAATAAGCATTTTTGTTACATCTTTCATTTCTTCTATATTATGTGTAATTAATACTATGTCATCTGCAAAAGCTAGCAAGTTTATGTTTGTTCCTATCTTAATCCCTACTTCTGTCTTTCTTATCTCCTGAAGGGCTGTTTCTATGGCTAAATTGAACTAAATGAACCCTCCTAAGTAGTGTAAAAAATTATGTGTTATGTCCAAATTATTTTCAAACTGAGTAAACGTAATGTTACTGTTACAATGTAAAAATCAAACAAATCTTTTACCCTAAAAGCCTATATGAATTTTAGTATATGTACTGCCGAAGCAAGTACAATACATTATATTTAAGCATTATATTTTTTATCATTATATTTACATTATACATTATATTTGCTCAATGAACTTTTTAGAAAGAGAACGAGTTGTCTAGCTTGATAATGTCAATTGAGAATGATGAGATGTGTTCCTTTTACTGTACAGTTGTGGTTGTAATACCTGTATGACTTACCAGGTGGACGTAATCTGTGGGCTGGAGAGTGCAGTAACGACAGCGTCAGAACCTAACCGCTGTGAATACCGACTCACATTTACGACTCCTGCGGCCTGCCGAGCTGAACAGCCGTTAGAACCCATCCCTCATGATGAACTGTGATTAAGGTTATGGTATAGTGTCGCACCATAATGAGCATTTACGAATTCAACAGTGTGTTCTTCAACTTCTTTTTAGATCAAATTAAGTTAAGATTTGAAGAGAAACGTAAAATTAGAGATGGTAACAAATCTAAGTGTTGTATGTGAATTTTTAAATTAGTGTGAACTTTCTATTTGAAAAATAGGTGTACAACTTGGATCACAGTAGATATTATAAGTTAATTAGGTTAAACAGTGAGTCATTTTGGTTCTGTAATATCTTTCTTGATGTTCAAATTCCATTAAATTTTATATTTCATTTATGGTCTAAAAGAGCACAATTATGTTAAATGGTTAATTCTGCAACTCATAAATGACAGTAGATTTAATGCTTTTATAGAATTTTAAATTCAATAATTTTATTTTTAACGCGGTTTTTGAATACTAGTTTTAGCTCAGATATTATTTTTGGTTCTCCAATAGCCCAATTAATTATAAGCAACAGGTTTTCTTTTATACATTCCAGGTCACAATTATACGGTTAAGACTGACTGTAATAAACTATTGTTTATAAACTGTGCTTTCCTTTAATTTCCTTTGTTGCGAACTTTTGGCAGAGGTTAATAATATAATACCTAAAAATTTGGTAATGTTTAAGAACTACTTTATCAAATCCTTTATCTTCATGTGGTACTGTATGTACATACAAAGACTAATCAAATATCATGCAGAAAATATCTTCAGCCAAGATTCATTAAGAACCCAAAAGTTCACTTATGACTGTCAATAAAAATTGACTTTCCAAGAAATAGTTGTATATTATTTGGAGTTTTCAAGGAAGAAAGAAAGAATTATTCATGCCTGAGCTCGCTGATAAGTGATAACACAGAAGTGTACACCCCCTCAAAGGAAATCTACAAGCAATGCAATATCCTAGTTAAAAAATATGCTGCGACCTGGTATGTGAGGTGTGGTCTCCAACAAGGTTTGTTTGCCAAAACTTAAAACCTACAGAAACTGGAAACCTAACCTCAAATGTACGATAACAATGTAAATGCCTGACCTCACATGGTAAATGACAAACAAGATCACCTTCATTCATGTTTGGGATTACATGATTACGGAGTATCCCAACCGCGGAACGGAACCCCCCCCCCCCGGTTTCACTAAATTCTGACTTCTAGTTACTGCTTTGCCCCGGGCTGGAGGCTGAACTGAGGCGGACATACAGACAGTAAGTTCGGCCTGCTGATTTATCGGTCTGTTTGATTTAACAAAATTTTGTCAGGCCAAATCTTGCATACAGACGGTCAGTTTTATTTGTCAGTCTTAAGTTAAAACTGACCGTCTGGGAGTTCAGGAAGGCCAACTGAACTCCCGAACAGACAGAGATGGGAATCAAACACTCAATCTTGCTGGAGATCAAGGAATATCAATCAATCAATCATTGAGATGGGGATGCCACTTAGGTGACTGAGTAGGAAGTCGCAACTGAACTCATTCTACATTTTAGTCTGCCACAACTGCTAGCTTCAATTCAAACGTCACATTGTCAGTCTATCTATCAAGCTAACAACACTGGTCAACTCTTGACTCCATGTCAAGCACATCTTTCAGCGGTGTTTGCTGAATTACTTGGATAGTTTGCTCAAGTCAGATTCATCAGACTTGGAGCAAGGGTTGACAAAACAGCTGCTAGGATGTAGCAGTATTTGTTGGCTTGCTGAAACTTGACTAAGTAGATTTATTCGAGGGAAACTAGGAATGATAAATGAGGCTGAATATAAAATAAGAGAGTATTTATATAGAAGCTAAACTGTATATAATATTACAAATAAAATATCAGTAATAAATCAAAATCTATATAATAATACAACAGAAAATAGAATCAAGATGGGAAATCTATGAGGACATTTGAACAGTTTTTACTGAGTCTTTCCCACATATGCTTGGGACAGGTGTTTCGTAAAGGACTCGTGAATCATGGCAAAGATTGAAAACAGAAACGTATCATAGCTGTGTCAAACCGGTCCAAGTTAATTTTACAAAATTCACACACTTTAGACAAGTGAACTTAAAAGTTCAACAAATTTCTATACCCTTATACAATTTATGTAAAATTTCACTTGTAATCAACTATAAAAATAAAACTATTTAATGGTGATTTAAAATCCAACACACATATTTAAGTCGACTTACAACTAACACTCTAACAGGCACAAATCAATCAAGAAGAGTTACCAAGTATTGATGTAGCATTTCTTAAGTAATCAACTTGAATATAAATTTAGGTGATATTTATTGTATTCAAAACCAGCCCCAATCACTTAAAAGTTAAAAATCACTCCAATACACATAGGACACCAAATTATAGCTGGGAATGAGTTTACAAGATTGATTCATCGCTGATTGCGCTAACAATAACAATTTACTAATCATTAATCAACCATAGTAATGTAAATGCTAGCAATACCATCAACACACTCAAAATGAATTTTTTGTTCAACTGACAATCCATTCAAAGGTGCCCACGTTCGAGAAACTTACACTCTATTTCCTGGGTGGTAAATTTATTTACATATTTTCACTTTCCGTCAGGTTAGAACAGAACGTAACTAACATTAACTAGACCTACGTAAAGTGAAGCTCATGCTTCACTCTTAACTATCGAGTTTTATATACACAATTTCTTATTCACAGTAAGAAAATATAAAATTACTGACATTTCTGAGATCTCACAATATGAAAGACTTGAAACAGTTGACCAAGACACCCTACAAAATCAAATGAGGTTTGACCAGACTTTTGGAGGGGTTCTTAGCGATAAAAACTTGTGAAAACTGTGATTCCCAGATTTATACATTCAACATACACTATAATCAAAAGTAACTAGGCAAACTGAACGTATTAAAATCTTCAACTCCATTTAGAACTGTATTAAGGAATTTTTAATCTAAATTTACATCTTATGAATTACATGCAAAAGACAATGTGCGTTTAATAAGTGCAACTGATGTATTTATAGTTTCAAATAATTTCCCTGTAAATTTGATGACTTGGGTGTTTATTTTAGTGTGGTGGAATAATAATGTATGCACTTACAAGTAAAAAATATGATACAAAGTCACAAATCTCAAGTACCGGTATGAATGTTCTAACTTTTCAAACATAATCTTGGGTTTATAAATACTTATTTTTTGCAAAAATATAATATTGCATAGTTTTCAGTCAGATTCCTCATAGAGAATAATTGTTGATCGGTTATTCAAATTTAAAAAATTTTTAGAAATCGAGCCAATTATTATTAGTTCAAGGATTTAGGTGAAACCCTTAACATCAGCAGTCAAATCAGCATTTTAAACAATCTTTGACTGGGAAAACTTGTGCAAGACTTTTTCAATTAATTATGCAACATTGATACTGAAACTATTTTAACACCTAAAACAATATCTATAATGTAGCATATCTTAAAGAATTTTTAGTTTATCAATAATATTTTACAGAAGTGTACAAAGAATGCTTAGATATCTAAAGCCTAACCTAAGCAAATATGTAAGACAAATTGCAGCAATAAATGAAATTATTTTATACAATTTGTGCAAAGGTTGTTCTTGTGCTTCTACTTCAAATAAATAGTAATAATGTGCATAATGATAAAAAGGTCTAAAAAATATCTCAGTTGTAAAATAGTACGGAAGTATCATAAGGTAACTTTTGATGAATTTTTCAATATTTCATAAATACTAATAATAAAATACATCTCAAGGTTTTTCATGTTGTTTGCAGAAATTAAATACACTTTACCACTCAATTATTGTTTGCAGTGTATTGAAAAAAATACATATTTATCCATCCATGCTATTTTTGTTCTGCATCGTTTCTACTTCTTAAAATCATTCTTTCCGATTATTATGAAACCGAGACAATATAACGGGTAGAAATCATTTCATAGAGAGACCTTAAAAATAAGTGCTAAAACTTCCTAGCTATCTATGTTAAACTAAAAAAAAACACTTATTCCTACCGTCCAAAATAAAATATTTGAGTTCATTAAAGATTAAACCAGAACTCTTTTCAACAGCATAAAATAAGTATAGAGGTACAACAAAGTATCCGTGGATAAAACACGACACTGATTTTAAATGTTGAATTTACACAACTAGTGATATTTAAAAAGGTTTATCTCAGAAGGCGAAAGTGCAGGTTGGCACATGTATTTACAATTAGGTTGAGAATCGTTAGTAGTAAAAACAAAACATTTTCCTGATTTATTCAAAGAAAACTGTGTTTCTTACAAGGGTGAGTATATTCTATCAGTTAAAATGTACACGAATATGTTATACTCCTTGAATTAATTTAGCACCTCAATGAGTATGATCTCTAGGTAGGGGGTTAACAGTCAAACACCTGTCCCAAAACAAACTGTGCGCAGTGAGAACAAACCACTGAGACTGAGGCGTTGATTCAACGAATGCTCACCTAGATCGTTCATTCAACATAGTCTGCGCTAACCTTGTCACAAAAACCAATTACATACTATAAAGGCTGTAAGGATTTAACAATAAACAGTTTAGACGGATATATACAATGGTTCAAGACTTGATATTGAAAAACGTGAACCTTTTCTCACTTCGTAATTGGGCGATTTTAAGACTTTTTACACCTTTTTGGCTTTAGAACGAATAAAATCTGTTCTGCACTATTATCAATAGTAATCTTATTGGATAAGAAACTCCATGTGCGACAATAGTTAGCTCTTTGAGGCTGGGATACAAAACAAAAGCTACTAGCGACATAATACAACCGATATTGCTCATCCACGTGATATTGGTGGTTGAAATACCAGTTAAACCCAAGCTCTTTCTGTATCCTGCAAGCATCTCTAAGATCCTTTATCTCGCCCAAGCATTCTTGCATAGAGAAAGTAATCTCTTGAAAAACCATGAGTCAAACAGTAAAATGTGTGTAAATACCAAGTGATACGAGTCATACGACACCGCAACTGATGTGGCCTCAAAGCACATTAGCAAGCACTCTCGTCCCCACCCAGTGTAAAAGTGATCTGAAAATCGCCCACAAGGTTCCTACACGGTAACGCACGATCGAGGTGTAACATGTCCAGGCTGGAGCGCCTTGCGTTGAGTCTCTACATTACGCGGAATGTGCACTTTTAGAACAACTGACAGTATTTTCTTTTCCCTTTTCCGCCTCTCTTTCCCTTTGTCTTGCCTCTGTGCTCCTTCTGCAAACATGACACATGAGTTGCAACTTTTCATTCTTTTCACTGATATTTAGTAAAACCTAATTTCCTCTGTCTTTGAGCCTTGGATCCCCCAAACATGCCGTCATAACCTGGCTAGTTGGGTAAAATGGGACAAGTAACTTCAGTTTCAAGGCTACATTGCAGATTGAAACATATAAAGATTTGACCACAGGTTAAAAATTATTATGTAAAAAGTTTTAAAACAGATTAATCATACAAGATTTGTTAATAGTTAAAATGAAAGCATACAATGTTTTTAACAGGTTCAATAACAGCTGTCAACTCCTTTGTATGTGCAGTCTACTGACACTCAGTGGTGATTGTGTTAAACTAAAAAACTAAAGCTAATTTGTAAAATAAATGTTAATTTTGTATGATCAAAATACGTAAATGATTTAATTGAGAATACTTTCTGCTATGACACATTGATTTACAATAAATTTTCCCTTATATCCTTAATGTTATCGTCTTAGATCATGTATGAAGTGAATCATCAAGAAGGAATGAGGGAAATGCATAGGTTTTTCTCATTTACTAAAACTATGTACCACTGGGTGGTTTTAATTAACTTCTTCTAAGCTCACTTATTGCAAAATATTCTTACAAAATAAGAAGTTTATAACTGTTGTACTCACATCTTTCCTAATTTCCCGTACTAGTGTGTAGAAAGCATCATCAACGCCTTGTCGTGTTTTGGCCGATGTCTCTACAAACGGGATACCGTAGCTTCGTGCGACGTCCTGCGCTGTCGAGATCTCCACCGCCCGGGTCGGCAGATCACATTTGTTGCCCACTACTGTTTAACAACAAACTCACAATAAACCAACTGTAGGAGTCTGTTGTTGGTGTACAATAACAAAGTCACCTAAACAACGCTTCATTAAACTAAATTACATTTCAAGCCCTACAAATGGTTTAGAATGAAGTCCACTTAGTGTAAAATAATCTCACGCTGAACCAACCAGTAGAAACTCCTCCAGGAACCAGCTTATAACAAACAACTTCTAAGTTCTTATTCATAGCAGTTGTCAAATTTTGGACATTGAAAGTTGAAACAAGTTCTTTTTACCAGTTGGATAATATTTAAAAGAAGAGTTAAGATTAAAACTGAGAAAGACCTCTAGTGAAGGAAAATACTATTCATTGGATTAAAATGTAATAAGAGGGTTACTACAGGATATAAATAGAAGAAAGAATCTCTGAAAATCAAAAAAAGGGAGCTTTAACAAAACTATGATCCTGGAAGATTGGTCCAGCAATGGTGACTTGAAGGGCTTAAAGAAATACTCAGGTTTCTGACTTTTAAACTACGATTATTTCAGTTGACACAAAAACAATGGTCAGTATATTGACTTCTTGTCAAAAGAAATTTTAAAATTAAAATTAAGTGGTAGGCTGGTATCAAATTCCAGTACGTCTAGTACCGGTAGGGGCTAAAAATTAATATTTGGTATCCTTGACCGTAGAGGTCGTTTAAACTATGTCCACTGCATTATTGTAGTCCCGAGTGACGATTGCGAATTGATTGTGATTCTCGATAAAGACACAATAAATATTCAAGAACTACGATTGAACTAGGACACTACTAAGTGAAACATTGCCAGGCGATACTTACAAACCATAGGCACCTCTTCCGCGTCCTTTACTCTTTTAATCTGTTCCCTATAATTGCTGATGTCTTCGAATGATTTGGCGTTATTTATTGCAAACACCAATAGAAAGCCTTCTCCTGTTCTCATGTACTGGTCCCTCATTGCACTGAAACCAAAATACCATTAATCAGAGAGTGGCGATATTTTATTTGAAATGTGTATTTTTTGTTTTTTTGTAAAAAGCAATTAGCTTAGGAATATAAGGAAGAAAGAAATTAAACATAACTGTCCTTAATGGCACATGAATATTGTCTGGGATTATTTAAATACACATGTTTCTGTTGCCTATTGGCCTACAAGAGGTTCAGGCAGTATAGCACACGCTACTGTATTGTGACCTATCTGTGTGCTATTACATGGAGTAAAGTACAGAGGAAACCTACTAGTTGGACTATTGTGCGCTTTCAGCTCTAGTATGTGCCAGAAATATACTTGTGACGAGCTAGGAAGAGCTTGTTTAAAATAACTAGTAAAAAAGTTTTTCCAAAATAGAGAAGTCATTTTGAAACCTATCACTATAATAATGGAATTGCAGTAGAAACTCGATAACAATTCTCTTGGGGATCATAAATAACTTTATGTCAAGACAGGCTTCTCAAGGAGTTTTGCACATTTGATCAGAGCTGATGTAAAATTAAGGGTATTTGAAAAAGATACTTGTTATTAAGGGTAATTTGTTATCGAGGGTCTTATTATAGAGGTTAAGTAAACATTAGGATTGTTAATTGTATGTCTGCTAAACCTATAACCATAGACTAAGCAACACAAGTAGACTCCTCATCCCATTATAAATTTTGAAGCTTGTTTTTTGTGTCTAGTTCATGTACGTTCACAGTGATCGCTGGGGTAGACAAACTTTTGTTTCTATTATTTTAGTGTTATTTTCATGATTTGTGCTTTATTATTTGGTTATATAACTAGGAGACCAGTTATTGTTTATGATTAAATCGTCTTATTTGGTTAAATGAGGTTTTAAATGACTGAAATAACAAGAAACAAATTGTAAACAAAACATAACCTCTACAGTTGGACGTACTGAACTAACAACAAAATTGGCTTCAGCTGTTCCATAAGGATGACAAATCTACTAAGGGAGTATGATTTATCTATGCTTATCTATGCTATAACTTTCTGATCACATAACCTCACATGAGATTTCCATGTTTTAATTTTAATAGCAGTTTAGAAATTTAATTTCACATACATATTAAATGTATGGTACTATTGGTACTGTAATTAAATGTAATAATCTATTTTACAAAATAGGAAATTCCTTAGCACTACTAAAGATCCTTTTGAATTTTTTAAAATTATTCTTCATTTGTTTTACTTAATAAAGTTTTAAGGCATTTTGTAATGTTATAGATATAACTCACCTAGTAGATTTATGAAAGATAATATTTGGAGGAAATTTAATAAGGATTAGTTTATCATTACGGTACCGTGAATCGCTGTATAATTATTGATATTGAAAAATTTATGTCACAACTTTACTGTTCAAACTCTACCTCTAATAATCCAAAGCCTAATATAAACACACACGGTAGCAATTAAATGCTCTTCGATACTAAAAACATTAGTGTCCGCCATCTTGACTTGTTGAGCATTGGCCTTGAACTACGCGACGGCACCTCCTAGGGCCAAGGCGGTGGTGGGGGAAGGGAGAGTGAGGCTTCGTTCTCTCCCTCCACTGTTCCCTTAATACTCATGTACGAATATTTGCCGAATATTTACGAATATATTTACATCGAATATATTTACGAATATTAAGAGTCGTGTTTATAACAATGTACTACGTGCTGAAATATTGTGTAAACACACTTTTCATCAAAATTGCATTGTTGCATTGTGTTATGGTGTTGTGAGTCTTGAAATAAAAGGAGAATTATTATATTATATAGTTATAATACAATATTATATATATTGTATCCACTAGCGTAGAAACACAAAAAGAATTTAAAAAATAAAATAATAATAATACATAAAGCGGTAGGACGGGCACCGCTTGTCTTTAGGTGGGAATGGTTTAATAATAATGAATGAATTTATGAATAACATAGTCACTGATTAAGATTAGGACATTCTTTAGCATAACAAATAAGGACAGTTAGGTCTAACTTTGATCATAGATCAAACATACTCCCTCAGTAGATTTCTCATCCTTATGGAACAGCTGAAGCTAATTTTATTGTTAGTTCTATCCGGTGCACTGTAGAGGTTGAGTTTTGCTTACAATTTGTTTCTTGTTATTTCCTCCATTTAAAACCTCGTTTGACTAAATAAAACTATATAATCATGAATAATAACTCTTCTCCTAGTTATAGAACCAAAGAGTTAAGCACTAATCATGATATTAACTCTAAAATAATAGAAACAAAATTTCTAACGCCCTGTGTCACCGGACGTGAACTAGACACGAAAAAAAAACTTCAAAATTTACAATGGGATGAGTAGTCTACCTGTGGATGGTTATTCTATGCTTTGATCCATCTAAAAGCTACAGCATTTCCTCAGGATTGAACCAACGACCTTCTGTTTACGAGGCAAACTCTTTGCACACTCACCTATATTCTTCTTGTCCTGCTGTGTCCAGAATGTCCAACAGGCAAGTTTCTCCGTCTATTACAACCTGCTTACGATACGAGTCCTCTGAAACATCAATTATACTTTTAATACTTTTAACTAAAATGGCAACCATAGGAAAGTATAAGTTAATATGGTAAAATTTATAACGACTACAACATTTGACATCTATATATTAATAGGAAAGCATGTTTCTTTAAAACCTTTTTTCTCAGCTTGTGTGCATCGCAGGGAAAGTCTGCGCATCCTGTTGGATGGAAAGACAGGGTTGCCACCACAGTGGGATGATAAAATTCATGCAGAATTCATGGTTTTCATTGGTAGTTTACAAAAAATTCATGGTCAATGCGCTTATACAAATTCAACACAATTGAGTTTTGCTGATTTCATAAACTGACATTAAAGAGGCAGTTTCTTTGTGTGTTACTTTTGAATAACCTTTCATACTTAATATAAAAATTTTTAGAGTGATTTATAAACATTCAAAACAAAGTTGACAACAAAACTGGTCCATATTCTATATGAGATATTGGAGAAGTATTGTAAAATATATTAAGTCTAGGTCTATAGGCCTATCAGTCTTACCACCGGAATAAAACAAAAATTCCTCACCCAGCCAAAAAAGTCCTGATTCATCCAGTTTTATCCCCCTACATAATTGTCATAAAATGTGCATTCTGGTTTATCTTATTCCACAACGTACCAAGATAAGGTGGTTTTATCCAAAAAGCTAAAAAAATCAGGCGTCAGAGTCGGAAATTCGGTTTTATTGCGCACCCCTTTTAAATTCCGTGCATGGTCTAACTGTTTTTGTGATTGAAGTCCCCATACCCCTTTTTCATACGCAGGGGTTGGCCTACTAATGATTTTTCGAACCATATAGGCTACAGTCCTTGGGAAGTCTCAGCTGACATCAGCATCTTTGAATGACTTGAAATGAAATAGGCTAAGCAATTGTTTCTGACCGTGGAACATGTTAAATAATCATCTCCTACACAGTATTTTCATGGTGTTCGTTTCTACAAACCGTTATTAAATATGAAATATTTTTTATTTGGAAAATTTAATGGTACTGGTTGAATAATTGTTCCTGATTTTGAAAATTCATGGTCCATTTGAGAAATCCATGCATAATCCATGCCTTTTTTCATGGTCACAAGAATTCATGCATAATTCAAGCTTTTCAAGGTTTTCATGGCTGGTGGCAACCCTGAAAGATATTTTCCTGTAGATGTGCGGAATCCCTTTTCAAATTAAAATAGGCTAAAAAAAAACACAAAAAATGAATTTAAAATTTTTAAAAATTAACATGGATCTTATGGCAGGCAAGCATGTTTCTTTAAAAAACCTTTTTTCTCAGCTTGTGTGCATCGCAGGGAAAAACTGCGCATCCTGTTCGTTGGAAAGATATTTTCCTGTAGATGTGCAGAATCCCTTTGTAAATTAAAATCTAGGCTAAAAAAATAAACACAAAAAATGAATTGAAAATTTTGAAAAATTAACATGGATCTTATGGGTTGCCATGCTTTTGTGTTCGTATTTAAGTGTTACCTATTTGACGACTCTGCACAGCCTCAGGGATCAAGAGAATTTTTTACTTGGTTGTAAGATTGAAAATGAACTTTTAAGGTAGGAAACCTTGGTCGCTGAATAAATACGGATCACCGACAGTACAACAAGCATTTCACATTTTTATTATTTATAAAAACGTGATCCAGAGGTTAAACATGTTTATTTTGTAGCAATAAAAACCTCTTGTTTACTTACCAATTGTGGGATCATATTCATCCACGAAGCTGCAACAAAAGAGGTACTTTAAAAAACAGAAAAGCCTAATTGTTTTTTAAATCATTTAGCCTAAAGCAAAGCAATTTCATTGAAGTGTAAGTTAATTGATAATTAGGTCAAACATGTTATACAAAAATACAGATCATTTTCTTTTAATTCACCACCAAATTAACTTAATATCTACGTTTTAGGTCTATCTTTTTTACCGTTCATGTTTGGCTTTGTCTAACATAATCTTACCGATAACTTATGGTAAACCTAGCATATCAGGTGGCGAATTAACGGAAATAAAGAAAATAGTAGGCTACTAACTGAACAAATGGATATGGAATAATATTATTAAACTGAAAAATATATTATGCAAGTTTTACTAGGTTTGTTACTCTTTGCTACTTAGCAAAACAGCCTAATATTTATTTAAATCAAGGGTTTTTTTAACACGGTCTAGTACTATTATTTTTTTTTAGTACTCACTGATTTTGGATAAGCTGGATCGTCAAGGCACTCTTACCAACACCTCCAGCTGAAATAGAAAAGATGCTTGATTCCAAAGACCTTTCAAAATACTGTATAGCTATGGTCTTCCATTTAAATGGCTGATAATATGGGTACTATGGTATTACACCGACCACACCTAATTTGGGTTAGGTTACCACACCTAGGTTAGGTTAAGTTAGTAGGATAAGATAACCTTACCAACTTACCTTACCAAGGGTAACCAATTTAGGTGTGGTCACAATAATACCAAATTACCCTGATATGAAATAGGCCTATTAGTTATTGCAAAATAATATTAACTTAATTGAACTATAAAACATAACTTATTCAGGGTAGACTTCCACAGAGAACCTACGATATATCAAACATTTTTCTTTCTAATTAAAAAGGCATATAAAACATATTTGGTTTACAAAACTATAAACTATCAGGCAACTATAATGTAAAAGCCTTACTTTAGTTTTACTTTTACTTTTAAGGTATCCCACAAAAACCAAATTGATCACGTTCAGCAGGAAATTAAATACAGTGTTACCTAGCTGACTACTCTCTTGATGGTAACCGGGTTCGACATAGGCCTACATTAAGTTTAGTTAGTTAGGTTAACCTAACCTAAATAACCGAATGAAATAATCAAAGAATAGATATATCGATCGACATATTCATTCAAATGAGTGTAGGTCAGATACTTTGCAGCTTTTTTTCTCTTTGCATAAACACATCGGGCACTAGGTTATTGTGGTAGATTTTTATGCTCTGCCTTAAGTCAAACTTAATGGTGCAACTTAAGGAGAATGCCCAGCTTAACCTAACACTAATACAGAAAGCCTACCCAGGCTGACACTAACTGAAACCCCCGGTCTGTGAGACCTCATTTTTTTATTTATTTATTTATTCCAACGGTTTCTCCATTAATACAATTTTTTCGAACTATGAACTAGCCTATACATAAGTAGCAAATAATAAGTTAATATCAGTGGTTACAAAAATCGTGCAATAATAATAAATAAGGAAGCTGGCAATAAATACATGAGTGGGACCTAAAAACTACAATTAATAACAACAAGAAGACTATGCCTAGTAATAATGGTTGATTGATCCATTTGAAAATAATGGAACCTACTTAAAAACACACAAACCAAAACCCTGGGCCTGTGAGGCCCCGCTTTAAAATACACTAACGCTGGGCTTCTGAGACGAGCATGATATGAACAGACAACCTGTCAAGGTCACGGCACCCACGCATAATGAACAAACAATATATCAACAGATAGGGGAGGAAAAGGGGGGAAGGTATTGAGGTAATGGAATCCCCCAAGTAAACAGTGTTGCCAACAAGCGTTTGTGAAATTTACAAAAAATAATCATTTTCTGTAAAATGCAACAAGTTAAAAGATTATCGGCTAGGTAGCCTAGCCTAGGCTATATGGCCTTTTTTAACCCTTCATGGACTTTTAATGTGGTTGTACCCAAAAATTTTTGTTTAATTAGGCCTAAGTTAATTTAACTAGCCTACTGCAAGTTATACAATGTGTAGGCCTAAATCTAATAACTTTTTCACAAACTGGAGATGAACATTGTTAGCCTTTTGGTAACATATGACAAGTTATAGGCCTAGCCTGTAGTTGAAAGCCTTCTACACAATACACATTAGGACAAAAGATAGCCTAGTTAGGGCCTATATTGTTGATGTGATGTGTGAACCAATACACAGGTCTTAGGCAAACTCTTCTATTTATCAATAGTTACCCGCAACCAAGGCTGAGATATTGAGACAACTGGGAAAATTAAGAGACCTCAACAGACACACATTCTGGCTTGACCTTACTGAAAGTTTGTCCCAAAAATATTTTCATAATAATCAAACTGCGGTGTGAAGACATTTAAATTAAAGAATAATCCAAATTTATGCAATATAGGCTACATTTCCATAACAAAGAGCCTACATAGGCCTATAATACAAATGAGTCATTGGATTATTGCTCCTTGTGATGGGTACTTACCACCAACAACAACAAGTTTGTATTCCGTCATTTTTCAACTAAACGAATTTACGGCTTGTTCTATCAACAATACAAGTACTAAATCTGCTTCATTTAACTTAAAATAACAATACTGGCTCTTAAAATCTGCACTTTTAACTACTTGTCACGCCCAAATGTTTACTACTACAGAAAAAAATCATAAACGTTTGTGGCTTGTGCTTGTGTAGACAGAACACGCAAATTAATGAACTTTTACTGGTAAATACAATAATGCCATCTACTGGGTACTCTTGCAACTACTTGACAAAAGACAGGCAAACTTAAAAAACTGTTCTTCGAATATCGTTAATAGTGTATATAAAATCCGGTATAGTTATTAAAAGGGATTATAAGGAATTTTATTTGTTGTAGCAACCATAACGCATAACACTTACGAAATAATTGGAATTCATGCATGCGACCCCCCATAAAAAAGTTGAGTTATTGAGTCTGATTTGATTTGTTTTCTATTTATTTATTTATTTCCATTCCAACGGCCAAAGACCATATATTACAATCAATTATCAATCATTGAGATGGGAACGCCACATAAACAACAGATAAATAAATAAACATTTTAAGAGTTTAACAAGCCTTGTGAACGGGTTCTAGAAGGCACACGGAGGTCCACTTGGGCAAGTAAAGCGGGGCAGTCAATTTGGTCAATGAGAAGTTTGTGAATAAGGAAATCAACGTCTGCCACATAGCGTCTCAAGTGAAGATCTAGCAGGTTTAAATTGTTTTAGAAGACGGTCGCTGGGACTTCACGGTACTGCATGCCTTGACGGAAACAGAGAAATCTGATGTATTTCTTCTGGATACCTTCGAGTTTGTTGATGGGCCCTAGATGGAAGCCGGGTGGCCAAACTGGGCTGGCGTACTCCAACAGCTGTCGTATAAGGGAACAATACAGAGTCTTGATTTTTTAACAATAAAGTATTTCTCTCTCTCTCTCTCTCTCTCTCTCTCTCTCTCTCTCTCTCTCTCTCTCTCTCTCTTGAGAGTGATGGCATTTGTTAGTCCACGGGTAGCCCGAAAAAGGAAGCCCAGCAGCTGGTTGGCTCTTTTACATGGAATCCACAAGCTCGTCGAGCCCAAACACATACTTATTGAGTAAAACCACATACCTTGACTCTCAATATCTCTGTTTTAACCACTGTTTAAACATAGTGGCACTTGGTCCACTTATGCATATAGCCGTCCAAATATTATTTACCTAATGCAAACGCATTTAATTTTGCCAAGTGCAGCTATTTTTAATTCACTTGTTCCCGCTAATTCAATCCCAGACAGCACAGGATATTTTAAAAATATATTTTTTTAATTTTTAAAGTATATTTTAAAAATGCATACTATATCACCCCTAATGTATCCTAAAAATATTTTAATAAAATATTTTGTTTTAATATTTTATAAATGTTATTAACAATTATTAAAAGATTTATTTAAATATTTTAAATAATAAAGATTTAGTATGAAAAGGCTAATTATTAGTCGAGTAAATTGATTAAATAGTTCATAAAAACAAATTTAAAAAAAAACTAGAACAAAATTTTTCATCCCGGACTGATCTCGGACCTGGTATCTTCCACTTATGAGCCTCCTACCTTACCTCTAAGCTATCTGTGTTTGTTGGTCTTGAGGGTTTTCAAGAGGTCAAAGAGAAGCCGACAGTTGCAATGGTTGCAGTACTTAAAATATTTTTGATACTACAGTATATAATATGATTCTGGTAATCTGTTTGGGCATCAAGTAGATGAATTGTTTTTCTGGGAGTTGGAGAGGATACTGGTATTTGAATAAAGATTATTTAATTACAATTATCTTAGTAATGTTATTACAATTTATTATTATAACATTAGTTAATCTTTCTCCTTAAATTGTTCAACTAATAAAAATAAACTCAAATAACTTAAAGAATATCCATTAAAAAAAAGCATTATTATAATTATTATCATTGTTCTATGTTAAGCAGGTGTTCCCCACTGTATCTAGTAGGGCACAACTATCACAACATCATCTGACTACATTATTTTATTATGGATCCAATTTATTATAGATCCAATTTACTATGGATCCCATAACCGTGTGCCGACCATTTCCCAACGTTGGGCCAACCATAACAATGTGTGCTACTTGGGCGGACATCCGGTACCGGTATGTTAAAAGTTTACTTTTAAAAGATAGACTAAACATTTTGTTTAACTGTTTGGGAAAAAAGGAAATATTTTTGGAGTGATTTTTAAGACTACTTTAATTAATATACATGCGAGTTTTAGTATAGGCTACTTTAATTATTTAAAAAAGTCTTTAATCATGGCCCTAAAACAATTCTTTAAGGAACAAGAAATTTGTTGTCAAAATATATTTTTAAAAAATGTGTGGGAAATATATTTTACCCAGCTCCATGAAACAAATTACCAAAATAAATTTTTAAAACTTAAACGGGCTATTTATAAAATATTTCTATAATATTCTTTATAGAGGTGTTAAAAAGGGTTTTAAAAAATATTTTTACAGTTACAATTCTATAAAAACATTCTTAAAAGCTATACTTTTTGGTTACTAAAATATTTTAAAAATATCTTTTTCATAAAAAACTAAATTATTTTGTCTTAATATATTAAAAATATTTTGTAAATATATTAAACTGATAAATAGAAAATATTTACAAAATATATTTTTAAAACCATTCATATTATCATATCATCATATTCATATTCATATTATTTATTTATTCATGTTCATGTTCATGTTATTTGTTCATGTTCATATTCATTATCATCACTTCATATTCATATTAGTTTTAATCATTTTAAAATATTTTAAAACTATTATGTTAAAATATTATAAAAAAATTAAAAAAATATATTTTAAAAATAATATTAAAATGTAAAAAATATTTTAAATATATATATAAAAAAATATTTATAAAATATCCTTGTGCTGTCTGGGATGTTAATTATATCAAAGATTTATCATTGTTGGTCAACATTGCTCAGATTTTAGTTTGTTGTTCTTGTTGTCAAGTAGTTCCCTCTATTAAGTAGAATCTTAGACCCCTTTGCATGTTTGGCTTGACCCTTAGTTATAGGAACATTGAGTAAGCATTATAAAAATAATAATTGTAAATTGGTTTGTTTGGACCGTTGGAAGCAAAATATAATAAAATAAAATAAAACCTTTCAACAACTGATGCTCGATCCTCCCGCTTCAGAGTTCAGACTAATCAGAATAGGTCGGATATCACCGTAACTACGGCGAAGCAGGGGAGCCGGCACGCTGAATTTTTATTTCAGGATTAGTGTTGCCTACAGTATTATTTTGAGGCTTCTGATTGGCTGAGAGAACATCATTACCGCCGCACCGCGACGATACGGTTGATGCCAACGGCCTTGGTGGTGTAGTGGAAAGAGTGCTGGGCTGATGATCCGAAGGACCCGGGTTCGAACTCCTCCCGTAGCACTATTTTTTTGTATTGGATTTTTTTCATTATCAACAAGTTTGGTTGGTTTGGTTAGGTTATAACGGTTTAATTTTATAATTAAAACATTATGAAATTGAATTTGACCCATTTATAGTTTTATTTTATGAACAGAAATTTTTTTTTTTCGGTTAAACCTTCATTTGATTTTTCATTATAAGCAGGTTTGGTTAGGTTATGATAGTTTAATTTTAGAATAAAAAAATATAAAATAGGATTTGAGGCATTTATAATTTTATTTTATGAACAGAACTATTTTTTTCGATTAATAAACCTTCATTAGATTTTTCCATTGTCAGCACGTTTGGTTGGTTAGGTTAGGTTATGACGGTTTAATTTCATAATAAAAAATATAAAATTGAATTTGAGGCATTTATAATTTTATTCTATGAACAAAAATAATTTTTCAATTACTAAACCTTCGTTATAGTCAATCAGAAGCCTCTAAATGACACTGTTGGCAAAATTAATCCTGAAAAACAAATTGTGCAGCCGGCACTATGGAATATCATTAAAAAATATTGTTGGGTTGTTGATTGGCCAAATAAAATCATTGTATTCAGTTAACCTCAGTTCCTCAAAATTATTCCATCCTATCCTAGCTGCCATTGAAAAAAATGATCAGAAATGAATCGTGAAATAAGACAGTGAAACACTGGAAACGAAACTTACGAAACAGAAACAGCCAGTCGAGTGTTGCCACTTTTAGGGTAATTACCCTTTTTTAGGGTAATTTACTGGTCTTAGGGTAAAGTTTAGGGTAATGGTAGATTTAGGGTAATTTTAGGGTAAACGTAAAAGTTAGCATAACCATGGAAATTTTACTAAAAACATGAAAAAAACTTCAAAATTTGGCAAAAAGAGTTCATTACATACTATGGCCAAACCATCATATTCGATTCAACCGGTTTAAATCGATTGCTATGATGAATTTTTCATCAAGTTATCCTAATCGATCTTATCAATAGTTGGGAATTATCTGTTTTAGAATGTATTCGATTCTATAACACGTTATATGCCTAATAAAATATGAAATATTAATATTATTAATTACTGGGTTTATATTTTTAATTATGTCATTGAATTTAATTAAACTGGATTATTTTACAAATTGTGTCAAGAAATTACTACTAGTCTATGTATAGACATAGATAAATCATTGCTTAGTCTATGGTATAGATTAAAGCTTTGGTGGTACCGTACTGTATTACTTTCTCCCCCTATACCATAGTATATGGAGAAAGTATTGTTTTCGTCAAAATTTTCGAGTTTTGAGTTTTGAGTGAATATATTCGTTTTGGGTCCCCCTGGACCCAAAAAAGTGGTTTTCGAAGTGATGTCTGTGTGTGTGTGTGTGTGTGTGTGTCTGTGTGTCTGTGTGTCTGTGTGTCTGTGTGTCTGGATGTGTACAGAGCTAGAGACTACACCTGTGGTCCGATTTCGATGAAATTTGGTATGTAGGTTCTAATCCATGGTATCTCCAGGCGTTTTTTTATTTTTTTGAAATTTTGATTTTTAATGGGGATTTTCCCATAAAAACCCATATAAAACCGGAAAAATCGGATTTTCTCAAAAATGGCCCAAACGATTTTGATAAAAATTTAGTATGTTGTAGCCCTTTAAATTCTGAAAAAATGGTACAAATTTCATTTCTGTAAAAATTACGGTTCAAAAGTTACGGTAAATTATGTTATTTTCCCATAAAACCCCATAAAAACAAAAAATAGGATTTTAGACAAAAATCCGGTTTTGATTTAACATAGTACTTATGTTATGGTCCTTACAATTTTGATAGTTTTTCATTTTTTTAGAAATTTTTATTTTTAATGGGGATTTTTCCATAAAACCCCATAAAATAACGGAAAATAGGATTTTCCCAAAAATGGCCCGAACGATTTTGATAAAATTTTAGTATGTTATAGTCCTTTATATTCTGAACAAAATTGTACAAATCCCATTTCTGTATAAATTACGGTTCAAAAGTAATTGTAAATTATGTTATTTTCCCATAAAAACCCCATAAAATAACGGAAAAATCTGATTTTCCCAAAATTGGCTCGAACGATTTTGATAAAAATTTAGTATGTTGTAGTCCTTTAAATTCTGGACAAAATTGTACAAATCCCATTTCCTTATATTTACTCTCACCGCTTACACATGATAAAGGTTGTTGTCAAACTTATGGGAGAAAGTATGTGTCAGAATGCTGATACCGTTTATTTTAAAGATATGATTGTCCAAAAACAGTTGTAATGGGTCGATACAGTAAAAAATACGATAGTTTTTGAATGATTCGATATTTTCGTTATACGATAGAGATAGAGCTGATCAATATCAACATTTTGTTCTTCTTTCGGGTGGTTTTTTAGAATCGAGTATAATTTTACGTAAATTGATTGATATTGGAACTTCATTTAGTATAATTAACCACCTTAAATAAGATTTATATGATTTTAACAATGTTTTATAGCATTAAACGCAAATATTAACATTTAGGGTAATTTTTAGGGTAACTCAAAGTATATTTAGGGTAATTTTAGCCCACCTTTAGGGTAAAATCGCAACAACGCGGTGGCAACTGGCAACACTGGAACCAGTAGTACCAGCAACCAAACCAAACCAGACCGAGACCAGAACAGAACAGAATGGCGAGTTTGTCAAGGAAGAGTTTCGATTTCTAAGTGCATAAGCTTAACAATATATGGTTAATAGCACATGTTGACGAGTTAAAATAGTATTTACATAAGCCAATCTTTTGATTTAATGCTGCTTTAGGTAAATTGTTGTTTCCTTACATAATTGTATTTTACATTTATTTCATTTAAGTTAGGCCTGGGCTATTCTTATTTTTTAGATGTTGTGTCATCAAGGGACATTTAATTTCCTAAGGCTGGTAAGTAAGTAAGTAGGCCTACCTATGTTTTACGATGCGTCAGCTCAATCTTTTAGTTTTGTTTTTAAAGTGTTTAAACAGTTAATCTTTCACCACAGTTTTCAAATGCTAATTAGGCTAACTTAATGTTAGCTTACATGCTCCAACCTAAGTTAACTTAGGCTAGGTCAATACACCATGAAATTACCAAGGGTAATTACAGGCTCCAACCTAGGCTAGGTATGTCAATAGATTGGATGCAAGGTTACAAACAAGACATTTAGCTAGGTGTTTAGTTTTTGACTCTTGCTTGCAAGTTACTTTAGGTTATGTTTTCAAACATTCAACATTTATTTTGTTTTAGGCCTATATGACGATATGGTATCGGATTAAGCCTTTGTGAGATATTGATATGTGAAATTTGAGACCTTACTTATATAATAAACCATAATCTCGACTCACTAGGGGGATTCAGGATTTTGGGTGGATAGACATCCAACGTAGTTAAGCTTAAGGCCTAATCATAGGGAGAAAAGGGTAATTTTACAGGTAATATAACTTAGGTTAATGGGTAACCAGCCAGGAGGAATGGAACTTTATATTGAAACACCTAGGCCTAAGTTATGTTTTGTATTGAGCATGAACTCATTTTAGGCATGTGGAGAGGGCAGGTCGGGGCTTATGCTGATTCATGGCTGCATTAAGTGTTTTGAAGTTTGAACAAAAGTTAAATATGATTACAATAACTCACTTCTAGCCTAAAACTCAAACCCAATCCCACTACTATAATTTCCATATTAGGCTATATTTAAGGAGTAACCATACCCCTACACTTACTTTACTTCCCTTATTCTTTGTTCATGAGGGGCCACATTGTAGTAACTTATACAATGTGAAGTTCAAAACAGTGTAGGCCTTAAACTTACAATGACTAACCTTGCAGGAAAAGCATGAGTCTGGATGAAAGCCGCGCTGTTCACTCTAATGTGGCCGAGTCGATGAAAGAAGAAGTTCCAGTTGTCAATAACAATGACGACGCAAGTTCATCTCCCGGACGATCTTCACCTGATGCTAACTGTCCCATATGTCTCGGCAAACTTGAAAACAAATCCTTCACCGACAGCTGTCTACATCAGTTTTGTTTCAAATGTCTGTTGGAGTGGTCTAAAGTAAGTAGTAAACTACACACATACATCAATTATTATACTTCTACTAGATTAAGGTTTCATGCCTGGGTTTTTTAAACAGTTAGCAGCAAACTTAAAACATCAATATCCTTACTTTCTACTTAATCATTACCTACCTATCTTGGTAACCCATGTACGGTAGGGTACGGTTTCTTTACTGGGCTATGCTAGTATCGATTGAAACTATCGAATTGAAAATATTGATTAATAATCTACCTTATTTTTAACTAAATAAAATGAAAATGACATACCGGTACCCTAACTTAACCAAACTTGCAGACAATGAAAAAATCGAATGAAGGTTTACTAATCAAACCGATAGGCCTAGTTTTAATCGATATTAACTTAGCCCAGTTAAGAAACTGTACCCCCCATGTAGGCTACATCTTTTTGTAATTAATAATTAATCTTTTTGTCGTTTTATTTCTTAATGCACATTTTATTTATTTATTTATTTATTTGTATACGGCAAACACCATTTTACATTTAACATTGCAATTTATACTACAGATGGCAAAAAAAAAGATTACATAATAATACATGCGACCATTACAACTATCTCCCATACCTACACTCAATTAACAAAACACAGTTGAGAAAATAAATATATGATAAAAAATATCACAGCAAGTGGCAATAAAAACTAGTTAACATGCAGGAACAATAATACTATAAATAATAACGAAGTAGAGACTAAATATAAGCAAACCCAAAAATATGAAACACTACAAAATAAATACATAGTATGGCGGCAAAAACAGCAAATTTACAGAAGCGAACAATGTACAAAAGGTACGGTAAACTCTGAAGAAAAAAAAAACTTAACAATAAAGGCAACAACAAGATATACCATGAATATTAATAAATATTAAAAAGTAATGCACAGAAGTGAGGGGAGTCGACGGCCCCAACACTACCACATACTCTTGAACCACACACAGAAACATTGCACTCACTGGCTCGGAAGTGAGGGAAGTCGACGGCCCCAACACTACCACACACTCTTGAACCACACACAGAAACATTGCACTCACTGGCTCGGAAGTGAGGGGAGTCGACGGCCCCAACACTAAGTCATCGCCACACTCCTAACGGAAAGCTAATAAAAAAAAAATCAAACATGCACATGCTCCTCTGACGAGTAGAAGTTGGTTAGCTCCTTCCTAAGACGATTCTCGGAGAACTGAATCAGGTCGATGTAACTGGGCAGCGTGTTTCCAAGACGATGAACGCGAGGCAGAGCACTGTGGTAAGAGTACAGTGTCGGACAATGAGCTCTCTCAAGAGTCCTCTGATCGAACCACCCGAGCACAACGAAAATCAACCCTGCTTAGCAAATCTGGTGAATCGACCGAGGCTGTGATGATCTTCCTTAAGAGCATCAGATCAAGATTTTGCGTCTCGAACTCAGAGGAAGAAGTCCAAACCGACGTTCCATCTCATCCAGTGGTACTTCAAGGTAGCGAAAGCCCAGACTCACTCCAAGTACTCGGAGAAATTTTCTCTGTACACCCTCGAGAAGATCAACATGGCATATCAGGTATGGTGACCAAACTGGCGAGCAGTACTCCAACAAAGGGCGGACCAGCTGCACATACAAAGTCCTTGGGGCATGAGGTGAAAACCCATCTCGAGACATTCGGACAACAAATCCCAGAGCAGAATAAGCCTCTTACTTAATGTTTCTTAAGTGAGGTTCAGGACTTAGATTCGAGGAAACAGTTACTCCGAGATCTTTCACTGTAGAGGATCGGTGGAGAGTCGAACCAAATAAGGTATAGTTGAATACGTTACATTCGTGCTGCGAGAGAAAGAGAGTACAACGCACTTAGATATGTTCAACTCCATCTCATTCTCCGAGCACCACCGCAGCACATTGTCCAAGTCACTTTTTGTATATATTGTCAAAAAATAAATAAATAAATAAATGCACATTTTGAAGAATAATTAAAAGTAGGTACCGTTATTCGTTATTAACCTTTTGTGTTGGAACAGCCTTTAACATAGCCTACCGGTACTTAAAAAAAGATTTTGTTCAAATCTTAGGCCTATTATTTACTTTGTCACCGGGTAGGCCTACCATGAAAACCTTTTGAAAAGCTATTCAAACTCTGGTTGAATTTCTTTGAATCTAACTTATAAGATTAACTTTGATCAATTAGACATATCAAATTAAATTTGTCAGATGTCAAGGTTAAACGTTTTTCTTTCAAATTAGGCTAGATTACTCCAAGTAGTTTTTTTATGGTTCAAGACTGATCTTGGCTGTCCTTAATAATTGGGGACTTAGGCCTAATACGACTCTTATTAAAAAAAGCTAGGTAGTCTTAGTAAAGCTACACAAGGCATCTCACTCCATTATACCCTCATCCATCCCTCGTAATTGACACTATAAATACATAGATGCGTCCCCATCTTAATTGCCAATAATAAGTAGAATTTGTTGACTCCTTGTTTTAGGTAAAAGCGGAATGTCCTCTTTGCAAGCAGAGCTTCAAATCAATTATTCACAATGTGCGCTCAATCGAAGACTATGAGCAGTACTACCTCAGCACAACGTCTACTGAAGGAACTCTCTTTGTCTCGCGGGAAATATTCGCACGGCTGAGAGCCCTGACGTTAACAGGGTACCTCCTAATGTCAGATTCAGGTATGCAACTCAAAAATATAATAGTTTATCAACATTACATGATGCACCTAGGGCTGTATAATATTTATTTATTTGTAAATGTCTATTTAATAATAATCTGCCTACCAATCAGTAAAATAAAAAATCATAAGTTTTACTAGGGTCCATAAAAAAGTCAATGATTTCAACTAGAGAATCACATAGGCCTATTTAATTTTAGTCATTCTAAATTATACTGTTTTATCAGAACAGAAAAAACCCCTGTATATAATATATTTAGATTATCATTCTGTTCTTAATTTTTCAGTGTGGCAGATTGCGTGTATAAATACTGTATACCGGTAATTTTGTTCATCCTTTGAAACTATACGCAACAATGATAAAGTGGTTTAAGTTAGGTTTTTTTTAAATGAATTATGTTAAGACAAAACTAAAGTAATCGTGGCCTTATATTGTAGGCATATCTATACTCTCTAACAATTTAAAAGCAATAAACTCATGGTTTTTGAAATTTAAGATTTTCTTCAACGTAAGATTACCTTAAGTTACTGGAAGAGTTAATTCATACATTTTTATTGAAGGTATGTGATCAACTCATGGTTATGTAACTCAAGGATTTTTTTCCATGACATATTCTAAACTTCGTAAAACTATATCTATAAAAGAGGAACTATGCATGTGTGTACCTTATGGACTCTGAAACCGCTCGACAGATCGTAATGAAACTTTCAGACTTTATTTAAGGATGGTTTGTTTGAAGTTTTGTGCAGATCCATCAAAAGGGCTCAGCCCCAGAGGGTTTTAAAGGGGCTCAATGTTAGACTTTTGGAACTACAATTCAGAAAATTTTTTAATACATTTTATTTTGATTCTTGTTTTTATAGTAGGCCTAAAAATACCTATAGTCAACTGTCAAATGTACACCCGTGTGCTCCTTGATGAGGCAGGTGTGGGAGTAGTCTTAATCTCTTCGTTTGACCTTTGAGAAATACAATTTCGATGGTGGCACTCTTGAAAATTGTGCGTTTGAACGCTGTGGGTAAAAAACAAAATGGCCGCCATTTAAAATGTTTAAAGTAAAATTCCATGAAAACCAGCTATTAAAACAATTTTCGCAACTTATTATTTAAAGTCCTTTTATTACAAATCGAATGACACTTTATTTGCGAAAATCGGATAATAAATAAAAAAGTTATGTTACTTTCATTATTAATAGTAATTATCAAAATGGCAGTCATTTTGAAATGACAAAGTTAAATTCCATAGAAACTAGTGACAAAAAAAAATAAAAGTTACATAACTTTTTTATTTATTATCCGATTTTCGCAAATAAAGTGACGTTTGATTTGTAATAAAAAGGACTTTACATATTGTGTTTCAAAGTTTTGTTTTAATTGCTGGTTTTCATGGAATTTGACTTAAAAAAAATTTAATGGCCGCCATTTTGAAATTCGATGAGCCTGATCAGAGATTTGTTCGGAGAATGTTTATAGTTGTAGACTTAAAGTTTATACTAAGTTTCATAAAAATATCTCCAAGAGCTTTTGAGTTATGAATTATTTTCAAAAAAATACAAAATGGCGGATTACGACTAAACTAAGCCGAAATCGAAAAAATGTTATACAACATTTTCGACTAATTTTTGCACATAGAGTTTGAATCTGCATAGCCCGTTACGCTTTACTGAAACACCCTTTATTACTTTTAGAAATATTTAACTGTCCTGGGACATTACATCTACCCTGATTAATTTTATTTATGAAAAATATAAAATTATGTTTTACAGTTGAACCTCTATAAGACGAATTTCAAGGGGTACGGAAAAATTCGTACTATAGAGGTATTCTTAATAAAGAGGGTCGTTTAATCGAGGTTTAATGCTGCTGTTATTCTTCTTATAGAGGTTTCTCTTCGGTCCAAGGTTCTCAAAACAATGACTGAGGAAGGAGGAGGGATGGGTGGGGGTTTCATGTTGAGACAAGCTTCTGTTTGTTTTGAAAACTACGTACTATGGAGGTTAAGATTATGATAAATTCGTCTTATAGAGGTCACGTTCGTCTTGTAGAGGTTTTGTGCTAAGAATATTCGTTGTATAGAGGTTAATCAGTCCTAGCCCATGTCGCAAACAAATTCGTCTTATGGAGGTTTTTAACTTAATTACTACGTTGTATAGAGGTGTTTTTTAGCATTAACCTATATGAAAGTGTCAAGGGGATTAAAAAAAATTCGTCTTATCGAGGAATTCGTTTTATCGAGGTTCGTACAAACGAGGTTCAACTGTATCAAAGAATAGTTGATCCTACATAAAAACTGTAACAATCTTTTTTGTGCCGATTTAAAATAGCTACATTTTGATATCAACAATTCTTTCATAACTCTAACGGTTACTGATATAAGTAAGAAAAAAAGTTTGCGACGGCGGCCATTTTGTTTTTTACCCACAGCGTTCAAACGCACTATTTTCAAGAGTGCCACCATCGAATTGTATTTCTCCAAGGTCAAACGAAGAGATTAAGACTACTCCCACACCTGCCTCATTAAGGAGCACACGGGAGCCTGTATATGTACATTTGACAGGGGACTATATATATTTAACTCATTATTGCTCAACTCAATATTTACAAATAAATATAATTTGAAAGCAGATGTTTACTAAACCAACTGTTTTGTAGGTTTTAATAACCACAACATTCTGTATTAGTCATGATTTGAAATAGTGCCACACTGTTTCCACAGAATGCAGCACGGAAAACTATTTTACTTTTGGATAAGTCTAAATATATTAAACCCCAATCGCAGCACACCTGTGTACTCAACAACGTTTAAATTCTCCACTATTAAATATGTAAACATAAAAGGGTAACTTACACCTAAAAAGTTACCGTATATTCATTGTTTATCCCCTATCGATTAAGTAAAATGAATATTCTATATTTTTTGTCTACATTTTTATTATTCATGGTACAAAACAAATTACTAATTAAAATAATAGTTGTTAAGCGCAGCAGCGCGCGCCGGGTAACTGCTAAGTTAGTTACCCATAAATAAAAAAAAGTATGTGTCAAATAAATTTTATCGGTGAAACACTTAATCCAGTTATTTTGTTTAATATAGTGCTAATAAGTGCTTAATAAGTGTGTTGGCTGAATTTGATTGCTTTGATGATAATATTGGCAATGTTTTCAGAACAACTGCGGTTTCGTCGTACTTGGACTACTTTGTTAGATTGGAGGAAGCTATTTCCCATCGTGTTCTTCCTCCCGGGCCGTCAGGACCATCTATTAGCAGTGGACCGATATGGCAGCGCCGTCGCCAACGTGGGACCAGCGACTTCCGCCGCAACATCTACCAGCTGGGCATGTGGGTTCAACGAACTTCCGACGTCACTGGTCGGGTGAGAGAGTGCTCTCCTGAGTTTTACAGGTTAGAATCTTCTTACTTTTGTGTGTGTGTGTGTGTGTCAAGTAGGCTTCTTTCATGAACTAACTCAAATATTTTTAGTTTTCAAAACATTGGACATCTTTATGTTAATTCTATCAGTCTTATCGTGAAAGTGTTTTTGACCTTTAATAATTTTTTAGGTCAAACCCAGCACAAGTGCATCGGTTAGTTCCCTGGCTCAACAGAGAACTGAATGTTTTGTTGTATGAGAACAGTCCACACATCCAGCACGTGATGAGTCGCATTCTGGAGCTTATTACTCAGGTATGCTAAATAATTAGATTGTCTGTTTAGGCAACTATAGTACATTAGGTTGTTGTCGGACTTTTAAAGTGTAACGTTACAGATGTAAAACATTAATTGACTTAAAAGAAAGTAATGAACGGTGAAAGTAAATTGAAAAAAAAAAAACATGTCTTAGGTGTATGAATTAACTGCCAAAAAACATAGAGACCATTTAGGACCTGGGCGTAAATACTAGCTGTACCTATCATTGACTTATAAAAAGTTGTGAGAAAAATTATTTTGCAGAAGCAAGGCGATGACTAGGCCCTCCATCTTTTCGTATCCCTCCTCATACAGTTCCTCTAACATCAGCCATCACACTCCTCTCTTCTTTCCCACATCCCTCTTCAATTAATCTATTCACCTTCTGGGATTTTCTCTGTCCTCTTTCCTTCTATCAAAATTGTCATGTCCTAAGAATCCTCCCCTCTATTTTTTTTTTTCAAAATTCCAGACCATCTTAGTTATTTATTTTCTCCTGTCTCCCTTGTCTTCAACTACTTCTCTTCTAATCTCTTGTACTCAAAACTATATCCCCACCAAGGTGTCTTTAGAGCTCTTAAAAATCTCATTCCTTCAACTTGTAATCTCCTACATTCTTTTTGTTATATATTCCATACTTTAAATCCACCTAGTAGTAATATATGAAAAATGTCACTTGATTGCACAAATATAATTAAAAGTGTACAATTTTAAAAATAATTTTACACTTTTGTTCACAAATAATTGTAAATTGTTTGTCAATGTATTGCGTGAAAATCTTACCAATACTGTTTGATTTGATTGACCTGCTCGGATTTTGTTTCGGTTGTAACATTTCACTTGTAAACTGATTTGTGTTTCAGGTGCCCATCCGCAGTCCTGGGTTCGCAGCAGTGATGGCACCCTACATCGGGCGCAACACTGAACACTTCATTCACGAGTTCCACAGCTTCGCTATCTCGCCCTTTGACATAATCGGTTATGACAGACATGCCAACTACGTAGGCCGCAGCCAGATCAGTGATTACCATTCATCACATGATAGTGACAGTGACGTCCAGGTATGTAGCCTAGCATAGAATTTTGAAGGGTATTCAAAGAGTGAGAGGGTTAAAAGAGATTTACGCCAATAGAGTAAGTTGTAACATGATTGTGACTTGCATTCAGGTGGAGGTGCCAAGGAAACCAAACTGGACAAATAGTTTTCTTTTTTGTGGTAATTGTTAGTTTAAAAAGTGAAAGATAGCTATTGGTTTCTTTCTGACTAGAGGTTACATCTCTGACTTAAATGTAAGTTTCAGTCATACAATTTAAAAAAAAATCTTGTCTCTGATATATACTTTGGGTAGCTTTATTTGGAATCTACTACCGGTATGGTGTACAGTTCAGCCGTCTATCTGTGCGCGCGAACCCTTCGCTACTACCCTTCGCTACTACCCTTGCAGAAAACCTACGGTAGGGGCGACTGAGGGCATTGTTCGCTCATTTCCACCAACCCAACAGTAATTCACAACTGATTTTGCACTCGAACTTCATTCATATTCACCTTTAATATGCACTTTAGAAGTGCTTTGGTACCTCATAAAGGTATTTAAATTTTACTATAATTGTGCTGTCTTGCTATTCCATGTTTGTATAGCTAAAGGTCAAGTTAATAAGAATAACAAAAGATATTTTATAAATTATTTAATGAGCTAAGTTAAAATGTACATATATACAAAATAAAAATAAAATGCTATATACAACATGTTAGTTACAGTGTTATTCAAAGAGAACAATAAAATGTAATAAGCTAAATCGTAGTCTACAAAAAAAGAAAATATATGAACATACAAAAAGAAATACTATTATACAACGCGTAATTTATTATTCAAAAGAATAACCAAATATTTAAAAAAGCTAAATTATATACATTATACAAAATAAGATAATATAAACAAGAAGGAAATGTTATACACAACAAGTAGTTATTATCGAAAGAGAATGATAAAGTATTTAGAAAGCTAATTCAATTATAATGTACACCAAACAAAAGTAGAAAAGTTGAAAATAATAACAAATATATATACTACATACAAAAATGATAAAATATCCAATAAGCAAAATTATAATGTATGTTAAACAAAATTAGAAAATATGAAAATACTCAAAAATAAATACTAGATACAACGTCTAATTTATATTCAAAGAGAACTATGTGTGACTCATGACACATGACGTAACCCGGAGTCAATAACCCTGCGTAGCAAGTGGCTGCAACCCTTAGGTCTGTGACTCATATGGTAAATATTACTGATTCACCATAACATGACCAATTTTAACACTGCTCTAGAATATATTTTCAAACATCATAGTGATTGGTGTGTTGTTAATAAACACAAACTTGTGCTGGGTTATTCTTTTTTTCAACATTTTAATAAGGTAATAACCTTATTGATGTCGTTAAAACTAACAATTGAGTAAATAATATATGCAATGTGAATATTTTACCGTTTATTGTTGCTGTAAAACTGCATAATATGTCCGATTGGAATGTGACAAAAACATAAATGATTGCTATGCCACTGTTAATAATATAGGATCATGACCTCGTATTTCCTAAGTAAAATTTACATAATTCAAAATTGTACTAGGTCGTACACGGAAGCGTCACTAATAGGATTACCTGCAGGCCAGTTTGGGCTGCCTCAACTTCCCGTTGCCGTTTTGGGGTAGCCAATGTTTTTAGAAAAGAGCCCCCTCCCACCCTTCCGCCATGCAACCTGACCACCGGCCCCGCGCGCACAGATAGACGGCTGAACTGTATGTAAAGCTCAAACTCCAAATGCCGGCAATGACCGAAGTTTTTCCGAATTTTTTGCTTCGCGATGTGGACAGTATGAAATACCCACGTCTCCGCGTGAGAGCATTTTATCTGGACATTGGCCGAAGCGAAATGCCTAGACTGCGTTCTCGGTAAACTGATTTAGCCTACTCAAATTAAAGTCAAAATGGTGGTTGAGCAAATGCAAAATACCCACAATGCGATATGATCAAAAGTAATTGCCCTCGTCGGGTTGTGGGTATTTCTAGTTTGAGCAAATGTCGAATAGCCTGTATAAACTACCGCTTACACTAAAATCTACATGAAATCCACAATCATGAGGTAAAATAAAATTTTATTTCTAGGTATGTTTGAAATTATATTTATTTAATATACGAGTATAAATAACATTTGAGAAAAATACAGGTAAACAGCAAATTACCGAATAGGAAAAATTGTTAAAAGGCCCATAACAAATACACAGACATTAAAATAAGGTTTTTTCTGCCATAAGGACAACCTTAAATCTGTGACCATTGTACAGTTCTTGTTACATTTGTATTTTACTTTTTGGCTCAGGATGTGCTGCAGTGGCATATAGAAATGAATTTTATGTATAACTTAATACATTTTCATGATTTACCTAAAGAGTTCCTCTTGCAACATCTGACAAAACCTTGCTTGGATCCGGATGACATCATTGTTTCTTTGCATTAGTTTAGTTGCTCATCCTTGGTGCAAATAAATTTATTTGGTGTCACCTGGAATCGGTTTCTTGAGAACTATTTTTCCAGAAATGAACTTCATATTTTGTAGCCTACCTAGAGTGTAGTCATTGTTATTATTTACAAACTCTGCCAGTGGTCCCCAGTCAACATTAGGAATATTGACCATCACTTTGTCCCCAGCTGAAACTGGCTTTAATTTTCTTTCTGGGTTCCTCAACATTTTTTGTGCTGGACTTTTAAGGAAGTTAAAGTTTTCCCGTGTTTTATCAATAGATTTTCTTGAACAAAGAGAACACAAAGGTAGGTTAACTGCTCTCTATTCAAGTTAGGTACTCATTATGAATGTCCTGTGAGAATGAAAATTATTCGGCTTTTGCTCAAACTAGAAACCTTACATTGGCAATTACTTTTGCTCATGACCGGGTATTTCACTTCGGAAAAAATGTTCCCAATGTCCGAATAAAATGCTCACACTGCGACGTGTGTATTTCACATTGCCCGAATTCAGAGTTTGAGTGTAACATATCCAATAGAAAAATAGTTACTGCAACAACAGGATGAGCCTTAGTTGACAGCCAGTTCTTAGTGACGTGGTAAAAATTAGGCGTTTAAATATTATGCTTCATCAATCTGTTACTACTTATAGTCTATGTTTAATTTACTTAACCATATACCGTTGATCCCTCACCAAGCTTTTAAACAAATGAATTAAAGTAATACGCTATTAGTTGCTATTACGATATTAGTTGCCTAAGTAGTGAATAATTCCTGGTATTTTTTCATTAGGTGTTGGAGGAAGGAGTACATGCTCCATCTCCCCTGATTCAACTCGTAGACACGGACAGTGATGATTGTATTGTGTTGGATACACCGGTGAGACCCCAACCTGATGTGATCACTTTAGACTCAGACGGTGACGATGTCGTACAGATAAACATCGAAACTCACCAGCCAAGTCAGTCGACAAGCGGTCAGACATCAACTGCTTCTACGAGTCAGCAGAGACCTTCTACATCGCGTAGGCCTCGCCTTAAGCGTAACTGGCTCACTGTCAACAACATACAAGTACCTTCCACGTCTACTAGCGACATCAAGGGTTGCGAGATTTCCATCAGCATCGCTCATTCCAGCCGCTCTCTCAGCCCAACAGTTTCGGAAGATTCTTCATCTTCATACTCACCTGTTAGGAGGAGACCGTCCAAGCCCAAGAAGAAAGCTCCTAAGAAGAAAAGTCGCAAAGGTAAACCTGTAGAAGTGCCAACTTGCTTGAGGGTTGTAAGCGAGAGTGAGCCAGAAAGCTTGCCCCGTCCGGTGACCAGGCGTAAAGAAATGCCAAAATTGAAAGTTGGAAGCGAGAGCGAGCCAGAAAGCTTACCCCGTCCTGTGACCAGACGTAAAGAAGTACCAGCATTAAGAGCTGTAAGCGAGAGTGAGCCAAAAAGCTCATATGGTCCGATGACCAGGCGTAAAGAAGTACCAACATTGAAAGTTGAAAGCGAAAGCGAGCCAGAAAGGTTACCCCGTCCTGTAACCAGACGAAAAGAAGTGTCAACATTAAAAGTTGTAAGCGAGAGTGAGCCGGAAAGCTCACCTGGTCCGGTGACCAGGCGTAAAGAAGTACCAACATTAAGGGTCATAAGCGAAAGCGAGCCCGAAAGCTCGCCTGGTCCGGTGACCAGACGTAAACCTTCAGTGGCAATTGTAAGTACTTCTTCTGAAAACGGCAGTGAAAGAACTAGCAAAGAAGATGTAAAACAAGCTAGCTTCAAACGGAGAGAACGTAAGCAATTACATTCTCCGATAAGCAGTGACAGTTTACAACAAGCTAGCTTCAAACGGAGAGAACGCAAGCAATTACATTCTCCGATAAGCAGTGACAGTTTACAACAAGCTAGCTTCAAACGGAGAGAACGTAAGCAATTACATTCTCCGATAAGCAGTGACAGTGTAAAACAAGCTAGCTTCAAACGGAGAGAACGTAAGCAATTACATTCTCCGATAAGCAGCGACAGTGATGATGACAGATTGTATATGGACACAGATACGGATTTGAGCTCAGATGTAGAGTACAAGCCACGTTTAAAGAGTGTTGTTGTTAAATCTATTGTAAAACCCGAACCCCGAACAGTTTCCCCCGATTTCGCACCTCCCTATGGATCAGAGATCCGCGATTATGAATCTTTATCCTCACATTTCTCCGACCTCCCTAGTTGCTCCCGGAGCCGGTCAAACTCGTACAGGTCCATTCACAGCCATCGTAGCCGACAGTCATCCACTTCCTCACCTGAGAGATATAAACGATGCAAATACTCAAAAAAAAGATCAAAGTGAGATAAGTAATTTGTAAATAAATGGCACATCGCTTCAGTGTCCTAGACTTTGTACATTATATGCGTGAAAATTGGTAAAAAAACATTCCAATATAGTTAAAACACATGACATAGTGACTTAAAATCTTGTACACAGTTATTATTTATATTTACAACACTGTTAGGTTACATATATGACAATGCTGTTTGCCGAAATTGCTTGCACAATTTTATTTATAAGATAATAGCTAATATTCTTGATACAGTAGACCCCCTCTTAACTGACCCTAACGGGACTGGACCTATGTTGGATAGCTCAAAAGGTCGTTTAAACAGACAAAAGTGGGCGCCATGTCTTTTTTCCCACCTATCGAACCATCCGTTACTGGCAGTGAAACTGCTGCAATTTTCAATCTTAGAATGAAGCATGGTTGCATTTTCCTTTAAAATTCAGCGACTTAATGGGGCTTTTTCCTTTACGCCTCTCTTGCGTAAACCACAACTACAGTGCATAAACTACAAGATCATTTGTTAGTTAATGAACACCGTGTCGCCAACGCTGTCAGATTTGATCTGAGTACAAAAATCTTATAAAGATTTCCCGTTACGGCGCCAGTCTTTGACGGTTGTTCAACACCCAGTTCGTCCCTAATTTGTTTCACGAGTGCACCTTTGTCAAAACGGTCCAATGCGCTTAACAACGAACCGTTTTTGTTTCACCGATGTAATTTTGATGTTTAGAATTGTATATACAGTAGAACTGTATATATGTTTTAAAAAAATACACTTTATGTTTTAACACCTTTTTATTTTTACAGAGTTAACTTAAGTACGGTTCAATTAAATAGAATAAATGCCTAAACACACATTTCAACACACTTTACTGTTATTATAACTTTGCCGCACAGATAATAAATAGACTAGATATACTCATGCTACGAACAATTATGACAAACCTGCAAATAAGCAATATTTCTTAGGATTAATGTAAAATAACGTATTCTTATTAATACCCTGTAGAGTTTAGTGTAGCCCTATTGTTCTCAAAGCTGAGCAAATATTCAGAGATTCATAGAAAGTGGCGGTTAAACCGAACTCTCAAAACAATCTTCATTATTTATGAGCGAGGGTGAATAATCTGATTATTGGTTATTGCGAGGTCAGTTGGGGTCTACTGTATAAGTGATCTTAACAGAAAAAAATAACATGTTCTAGAGTTGTAGCATTTTGATATATTTATTTCTTAGAATTTTCTTGTTCTTAAGAGTTTTAATTAATAGTTTAAATTTATTTGGAGTTGCCTTGTTAATCTAAACTATACAAATATCATGGGTTGTTGGGTTAACAGGCTTATCAGAATGTAAAAGAGTTCATACTGGCATTATATCATAACAGTTTACACTTTACACTGTGGACATTTCATTGTCGCTGACAGCATTTTTAAGAAAAATGGATTGAGTTTGGGAAAAATACATAACTCAAACTTCCCTAATTAAATTGTCAGTGATAGTGAAATGTTGAGCCTACCTCTCAACGTAATCCTTGTAACAAGGCTCTTGCGTTCTTTGTTGTATCATATAAATGTTCATTATAAGAGATTGATTTGTTCCCAAGATAGGTGCCTTAAAACCTTTGATTCCCATATGTAGGAACTTGACACAATTTTCCCAAACTCCTTCTCGGTTTCAAAGTTTGGTACTTGTTTAGTCACTTGATGAAATATCAGTTCTGTGACCAGTATCCACAACAGGCCCCTGGAAACCCATAATATGTTAAATGGTAGACTTAAGCCCTCAAAGTAATAGCAGTAAGTTGCGTCTGAGTTATGGGACATAGTACTGTAATTTTCCTCAGTTTAGATGTATGACAAATAAATAAGGTTACCTTTGCCTGACTAAGATAAAAGTGTGAATACTCAAGTCTTGGCAATTAGCATCACCTCATTTTACTGGTCTAATGTATGAATCATCATCAAAGATATGATTAAAGCTGTTAGTTAAATGCAAGATGCATGATAAAAACTGCAAGTAAGTAAATAAACTGGTTTTTTAAACTTACTGTCCATCACTATAGTCTGACTTGTCTGTACAGTGGTGTAAAGACATTGTCAATACGGTGTAAGGCGGCTTATAGACGGAAAAGTAGGGATGGCAATTATCAGCCAGTTGTGCTTATTACATAATTACCAAGGAAAGTATCCCTATAAACAAGGTAAGTATGTGATAAGTGCAACTGCCAAGTACTTGCAGGAAATTGCCGTCTCTACTTTTAGTGCCGGATTTTGGGTACTTGTAGCGCAGTGCCAAAATAACCTGTGCGGCCCCTGCATCTTAGTTAGAACTTCCCCGCGATCAAGGCGAAATCGTGAACATCTCCACTCCAAGGACATTATCACCTGCCATTGCCGTAAAATAGTAAACATCTCCCGCTATCATGGTGACATCAATTATCACCTTCGGTAGCAGTAAAATAGTAAACATCTCCCGCTATCATGGGGACATTGTTCATCACCTGCGATGGCAGTAAAATAGTAAACATCTCCCGCTATCACGTAGACAACATTTATCACCTGCGATGGCTGTAAAATAGTAAACATCTCGTGCTATCACGTAGACAACATTCATCACCTGCAATGGCAGTAAACTAGTTAACATCTCCCGCTATCATGGGGACATCGTTCATCACTTGCGATGGTTGTAAATAGTAAACATCTCTCGCTATCACCGAGACATCATTTATCACCTGCGATGGCAGTAAAATAGTAAACATCTCGTGCTATCACGTAGACAACATTCATCACCTGCAATGGCAGTAAACTAGTTAACATCCCCCGCTATCATGGGGACATCGTTCATCACTTGCGATGGTTGTAAAATAGTAAACATCTCCCGCTATCATGGGGACATCGTTCATCACCTGCGATGGCAGTAAAATAGTAAACATCTCCCGCTATCATGGGGACATCGTTCATCACTTGCGATGGTTGTAAATAGTAAACATCTCTCGCTATCACCGAGACAACATTTATCACCTGCGATGGCAGTAAAATAGTAAACATCTCGTGCTATCACGTAGACAACATTCATCACCTGCAATGGCAGTAAACTAGTTAACATCCCCCGCTATCATGGGGACATCGTTCATCACTTGCGATGGTTGTAAAATAGTAAACATCTCCCGCTATCATGGGGACATCGTTCATCACCTGCGATGGCAGTAAAATAGTAAACATCTCCCGCTATCATGGGGACATCATTCATCACCTGCGATGGCAGTAAAATAGTAAACATCTCCCGCTATCATGGGGACATCGTTCATCACCTGCGATGGCAGTAAAATAGTAAACATCTCCCGCTATCATGGGGACATCGTTCATCACTTGCGATGGTTGTAAATAGTAAACATCTCTCGCTATCACGGAGACAACATTCATCACCTGCGATGGCAGTAAAATAGTAAACATCTCCCGCTATCACGGGGACATCGTTTATCACTTGCGATGGTTGTAAATAGTAAACATCTCTCGCTATCACCGAGACATCATTTATCACCTGCGATGGCAGTAAAATAGTAAACATCTCGTGCTATCACGTAGACAACATTCATCACCTGCAATGGCAGTAAACTAGTTAACATCCCCCGCTATCATGGGGACATCGTTCATCACTTGCGATGGTTGTAAGTAGTAAACGTCTCACGCTATCACGGAGACATCATTCATCACCTGCGATGGCAGTAAAATAGTACTTAAACATCTCCCGCTATCACGGGGACATCGTTATCCCCCACCTCTAAGTCTGAAAAAAATTAAATTTTTCTTTTTAAAACAAGTTTTTTTTTTACAAAACGCTGCGGCCCTAGTGGTAAATCTGGCACTGTCTACTTTCCCCGTTTATAAGCAGCCTAAGCCACGGGTAAGCCAGTAGTGGCTGCAGTACTAGATTTCACTCTGTTGTAGAATTTCTTCTATATTTCACTGATAATAGAATTTATCCCAATCTCCATTCCATTTGGCAAGTATTCTCGAACCAGCAATTTGGTTTATAAACCCAAGAAGCTTTCACTGTACAACCAATCTCAGTAGTAAGATGATAACTAAATCTTAAGCTGTAATAATTACCGTATTTTATTATGTACCAAATTTAAAAAAAAACAACCGATGATCCAACAATTGGGATTGTAAACATTTTGCATCTTACCCTCGATTGCTTTAAGACATGTAATTATTTATTTGTAGACTTCTTTCTTTGTCTTGACAATTCTTTTAGATCAAGCTCGTTACTACCTACTTTGTTCAGTGTGGTTTGAAAATTTTATACATTAATTAATAATTTGTATTTGTAGTTTTGAAGCGTTTTTAACTTTCAGGGGTTTTCCTTTAGATATATTCAATTGTTCATTTCTTAAGGAATGATTTGTAGTGTCTTAAGAATGTTTAAACTTGTATCATAAAAACACTTGATGTGCAATAGTATTTACAACATTTTTCTGGGTTTTCTTTTTAGGCTGGAATACGTCCGTGCAAGTCACTCTTGATTGAAATTTGTTTTGATGCAACATTTCCTACCTCATATCTAATGAACTGAACTGCCTTATTTCTTTTAGAAAATTCAAATGGTTCGTATGTGTTAGGCCTATTATAGGTTTTTGATTTAAAATATAATTGTCTACATAATATGTTACATTTCGGCTGAATTGACATAATAACTATCCATAGTAACATGTTATTGTAATTATACTGTGTATAAACTTTGTTATTTGTTTAGAAAAATAAATTTACTTGCATTTTGTACCCGAGTTATAAATTTCCTGAAATACATCTTGCCTTACATTAAGCCTACTCAAAGAGTTGTATGATTGAAAGGGAAATGAGTTTTCAAAATTGTAAAAGTATTTATTATTTATTGTCACTTAACCTAAGACTTTGTACAAGATTTGATGAAAACCTGTTTCAACAACCAGCAAAGTGTATGCCTTTGACGTTGAACGCGTGGAGAACCCTGAAACCAGTAAAAGATAAATAAATAAGCAATCATGCTGAACACAGACTAGGTTTTTTTAAATTTAAGGATGTAACAGAGCACAATGTCCTAGGTTTTTACTGTTTTTAGATATGATAGCTGCTTACCTGAATGGAAGAGAATGCAAACTGGTTTGTATATATTTAAAACATTGTAATATTTCACTGTCACTGACAACATTTTAAACAAAGAATGAGTTTCTCAGGCCAGATAGGTAATTAGCCACGGCAAATTTATTTAAACAGGAATTTATCAGACCTGAAAAACTAGCTCATCCTTGGTAGAAAATGTTGTCAGTGACAGTGAAATATTCTAAGGTTTTGATTATATGTAACAGTTTTGTGTTTCTTGTGCCAGTTTGGACTCGTTCCTATTAACCTATTCAGGTGTGTCTGCATCCTCACTAAAAACCCTGAAAACCTAGTTTTTAAATTTGTATGAGCTTCAGATTAAATAGTCTTAAGGGAAAGCAATGAATATTATGTGGAACTAATTAAACTATCAAACCAAAGATTATACGAATAGGCTATTTGAGACAAGTTTAGATTTTTTAATATTTAAATCATTGTACTTTCAGAACATTATCCTGAAGAAATTACACCAGAAAGTGGAATGAGCCTCTCATGGAAGCAATTAACTTTGCTCAATAGGCTTTACTGAACAGGTAGATGTAGATATTGGAGATTTAAATGGATGACATTCAATCCAAGGTAGTTAACTACGAATCAAATAGTTGCCCGTGATGGCACTTGGAGGATTGGTCAGCCTGCATGGACAGAGCAAGGCTGAATCACAGTGGCTTCGCACCTTGGATTGGTGTTATGAAGAAGATATCTTCTTTGTTATAAAAAATTACTTAAACATGTTCAGGTACAATGTGAATTTTAAAATTGTTCAGATTTAGATCTTTCTCAAGCTGACTGGCTGAAGAAGTTTGAAACTTACATAAGAAAGTCGTCTACGTCCATGGTTCTCGCTCTTTTTTCAGCAAAGCCACTTTCCGCTAATATGTCATCTACGTACTGTTTGATATCAAAATCTGCAGCAATTTCCTAAAAAATCATAAGAGTTTAGTTTGTAAATTTTATTTTGTCTGTACATTTTCTAAAATATGATAGGATATTCCTAGATGAGAATATTCTACAGCATTTTTGGGAATGAAATACGTATGTTTTTATTTATCAACCTAGTCATGTGTAACAATTATTATGTTTTATCATAGACAAATAGAATTAAATAGACAGACAGCAGTGCTGTAGCATATGTTCTGGCGTCCACCACTAAGAGTGCCGTGTAGTTACAGCGCACACGCTACGTAACTACATGGCACTCCTAACGATGGATGCCAGAACTAACCGCAGCACTGCTGTCGGTCTACATCTAATTCTTTTTGTCTATGGTTTTAAGTTTTACTTAACACTTCTTAAACCTTGAAAATACAAAGTTTTTGATTTGAGCTTAAACATTTGGTTTAGTATTTTCCCTTCGCAATCAAATAAGATGGAAAAAATAATATAACACCTTCAATACAAGACTTCAAGTTAAGCATGTTGTATGCAAGAATGAGTAGAAATATAACATAGAAATACCAACAAAAAGTTAAAGAGAAAAATTTAACATTATGAGCACAAACAGAAGCAAATAATTTGACTTACTGTTTTATTTCAATAAAATATTTACTACAGTTGGTTCATATTGATGGGATGTCCACTCAATGGTTATGCTTTTATACATCTGTAAATTATATGTACAATTAAAAAAATATATTACCTGATTGCTCAAAGAACAGTGTGCTTTGTAGTTCTTTTCCAACGTAGTTAACACCACGCTCTGTTTGAAAGCTGCTCTAAGTGACTTGTTTTTCCGCACAAAAACTATTCTCGTCAGGCCGTCCCACTCTTTGAAGTTGATTGGTGGGGGAGGGTTTCTGGGTTCAATCCGCACTACGCTCGATTCAACCTTGGGTGGTGGTCGAAAATTGTTTTTGCCAACCTGTGGTAGATATATTAATTTATGAGATTTTTGACACATTTTGGAACTATACTAAGACTTCGAAAGCAATTCTAAACACTTACTTTGTCTACTTATCAAGGTTTGTGCTGTTAAGTAATAATGTTCTTTATATTCCAAGGGATTTTAAACTGCTTTTGTGTTAGGTAGTTATCAGGTAATTCAGTGGAACTACGTACTTGGGGCCATTTTTTTTATCTTATCAGTACATTTCACCCTTGTGGTGTACCGGCTTACATCTTGCTTCTTGATTTGCTAAAGACACCCCATGCACAGGCCTATGTGGACTGCAAATGCAAGGTTAAAAGATGCCGCCAACCTCTATACAACAAAATTTATGATGCAACATCTAACATAGTTCCACTATTTAAATAAATCTTAAATGGATAACTTCAGTGCCGAGCACATAGTGTATATACTTAGGCCACGGTACCTTCATCAAAATATCCACTCGGGCAAGGAGCTGAGTGTTGATAGACAAACGACAGTACAGCTTGTCTCCTGGCTTGGCGACAAGACGCTGGGCAAACTCTCGCTGAACCATCAACACTGCACAGCGGAAAAACGGCCGATGTAAGAGCAGCTTGAACACCAGTGGTGACGAGATCTGGTAGGGAATATTAGCCACGCAGATGTTGAAAAATGGAAGTTCCGTCTTAAGCACATCTCCGACCAAGATCTGCAGCTGAGACTGGTACGGAGTACCTTGGACACGCTTCTGGAGCTCAGCGACTAACCTGCAAAACAAGTGTTTGTAAAACCTGGCATTAACAAGCTTTTATTCTAAGCCTAAGGATAATTATTGTTAGTCTACCAATTCTTCGATTTCATGTCTCGGAAAGGAATTACATGGCAATATTATGTTTTGTCACACAAAGTTTTAATACTAAATAGTTAAAAAATACATTACCTATCCAAAGTATTATGATGATAAGTAATATGTAATTTTTTTAACAGCTGATTTAATTTAGACTTAATAAACTCCTAAAGGCACGGTTCAAGATTCTTTATGACCTGAGTTTGTGTCGTTAGTCAAAAAGTTGTGAGTTACAATTAGGATATTTGATTCTAGCATGAGAACGATGAATGAAAAACTTCCATTTGGGGTTTGGGTTAGTATTACGCTGCAGCACCAAAAAGGTTAGCTACCTAGTAGAAAGAAAAGTTTTATGAGCAAACTTCGTAAAACCCTCGACTTTAAAACTATCACTGGACAAATAATATTTATAACATCAGTAAATTTTATCTTTCATTATTTGATATGCTCCTGAATTTGAAATAACTAAGAGGGCTAATTTGTTTCAAACAACACTACAGCTTGTGACATGTAAGGCGGCACTCGGGCCTTCATCCTAACAGCTTTCATCCTATCTTTAATGACGATTCATACATTAGACCAGTAAAAAGAGGTGATGCTAATTGCCAAGACTTGAGTAATCACACTTTTATCTTAGTCAGGCAAAGGTAACCTTATTTGTCATACATCTAAACTGAGGAAAATTACGGTACTATGTCCCATAACCGTTTCTGCAAACATTTCTTCTGACTCACTGGGTTGACCTACCCGTGTTTCATGTACTTGAGCGCCTTCATGTGGGTCAGTTAACGCAGCCCGCATGACGGCACATAATTTTTTGAACCAGATGCTAGTAAGCATTGGTCAAGTGCTAGCTTACATGTCACGAGCTGTACACATAAGACATAAGAAATGTTTATTTCCAGTAGATATATTACAATATTGGAAGAATCAAATATTTTTCATACAGAGCAGTTTTCAAATTGAAGTCTAAGAAGAAAAGAAATGTCTACCGGTACAGCTAATATCACAGAGTTTATCACCTATTCACTTATTTTACCTATTCGAGACTTGCAACAACAAAAAATGAACTAAGTTTTACCCGTTTGAGGAGAAATCTCAGGTCTGACAAACCACATTAATTAATTGATTAAAACGAACTTATGCTAGTTACCTTGTATCAATTTCACAGGCGATAACTTTTTTTGCTTTCTCTAGGAGCCTCACGGTCATGTTACCTGTTCCAGGCCCTATTTCCAAGACAATGTCTGTGGATCGAACAGCAGATTTATCTACCATTCCTTGAATTACTAATGGGTTTTTCAATATGTGTTGCCCAAATCCTTTGTTGAATAGGATACCTTTAAAACAAGAAACATTCAAGTTATCTCCAGTGAACATGAAAACATAAGGTAAACTTTGGCGTACTAGTTTGGATATCAAAACCATTCAAGAATAAAAAATAATGTATATTAGCTTAGAATTGGCAAAGCAAATTTATTTGTAAGCAGAACTGGCAGCATTATGTTACATAAACTATGTCACTAGCCATGGGCGGCCAATAATATGGTTGGGGGGGGGCTTGAGCCCTCCTTCAAGACTTAAATCCAATTATTTGTAGGCCTACATATCGCCAGTGGTGTAGGAGTGCGGGAACGCATGGGAACAGCGTTCCTGATACGCTTATACTTTTCAAAAACCCCTGTATTTTAATAGGCACCATTTGGTTTTCCCGAGATGATGGTGAGCGTTCCCGCATGAGAAAATTTTCCAATAAATTACATTGTTGTAGGTACTGAATATCGCCAAGATAAAATAATAGCCTATGCCTATAAAATATCAAAATTTGTATGTCATAGGTGTGTCACTTATTTCAACATGCATATTTAATAAACATATTATTATTAACTAAGACTATTTATTCTTGCCTATGCCAAAAACAAAATCCTACCTTGCTTGGCAACTTCTTGGTGTGTTCTTGATTTCTTTTCTGTTTTAACTTTAGGCATGTTTAGGCTTATTAAATGTAAGATCGTCAGAATAAAAAGTGTTTCAAAGTATTCTGCAACCGATATGTAAATATTAAATTAGAAGGATTACATATTTGAATATAAACACGTTTTCCTACCAGAAACATAACCTAAAACTATAATTTAATTGACAATTGACACTTGACAGACAGTTGAATTTTGGTCTTTGGATATGGCTGGATGGATACTTCTTTCTGCTTTCTGACAGGCTTCAATAAATGCCATGTGGCTTTGTGTAATGGAACCAATAAATTATTTTACAGCAGTTGGTAATTAATAATTATTAAATTATCGGTTTTATTATACAAGTGAATGATAGGCCTTCATCGCCAAATATCTGGAACAGATAGTTTTATTTTTTAGACACAACACCTAACAAGAATTTTATATTTGAATTATTTTTGTAATTTTGGCTGCAGACTAGAGAATTGCAATATTATGAAATTGTATGAGATTTTATAGCGGGTCAAAGAATTGGTTGCGAGAATATAATCTACTCTTACAAAACCCACTACTGTCCTATATTCAAAGGTACATGCAGCATTGCTTACTAGCTTACTCAAATCACTGGATTTAGTCAGCTGAATAGTTATGCTGTTGACGTTGACTTTGTTTTTTTTTATTGATAAAAATAGCGTATTGATAAAAAAATGGCAACCTTGTTTATGAAATGAACATGAACCGAACATAACAAAATACAATAACTAACTCTTTCTTAAGTAAAGTCTAGTCTATGTGATAGTACTCATATAGTCTAGATCTAGAGGACTAGGATTATATTATAAGATCTTTTTTTATTAAAAATAGTACATTCATTAATTTGGTAAGTAAAATTTCGCTTTATCAGTTTGTCTAACTTTGAAATCTATCTGTTGAAGATTAGGCCTAGATTTGTAAACTTTATGAAGTAGGCTATTAAGACCTCTTAAGTAAACTGTAAATATATATTTTTTTTTATTTTAATATTTTAAACTTAAAACTTATCTAGGCCTACTTAGACTGAGTCTTTTTGTATTTTTGTTTAACCTATTTGCCGGTCCCTAGAATCAAGAATATTTGTTGTCATGAAATACATAAATACAGTGTATTGACAATCGTCACAACTTAGATATGAGACATGAAGTACCTATACAATGGCATACATATGTAGACTCCAAGTATCTAGAACTGAACCCCTCCATTATTACACCCAAACCAACATAGTTTGTTGAAAAATAGATTATCTTAGGTAGGCCACTACAGCCTATAACTTATAACTATCACTGATCCTCAGACATTTTGAATTTGTAACTGTATAATAATTAACCATTTAACTATGCCTAGTAGCAGTGTTTCCACACGACCAAAAAAATAATCCCGCTTACAGGGTCGAAAAATCCCGTTTTATCCCGCTTTTATATCGGTGAAAAATCCCGTTTTATCCCGCATGATTTTTTTGGTACAATTCCTAGTATCAAACTTTACGTATCATTTTTGTAAGTTGTTTAAACATCACTATTATATTTTGCTACAGTATTTAAACAATTTGAGTTAGTTTTTCTCTAAAATTGAGTAGAAAAAAAATAAAAATAGTTGTCACAGCCGAAAATCCCGTTTTATCCCGCATCCCGTTTTAATCCCGCTCAAGGTCTAAAAATCCCGTTTTCGGGATAATAGGTAATCCCGCGAATGGAAACACTGCCTAGTAGGCCTATAGTTTACTTCTTGGAAGAAATAGGCCTAGCTGGAATGGCATGTTGTGGGTTAACCTACAGGATACAGGGTGTTATTCTTTTACAGAGTTACATATCTGTAATACCTGTATACCTGTAGTCCGATTTTGAGGAAATCTGGTATGTACTGTAGGCACTAACCCATTGTAGGCCTATCTCCAGGCGATTTTTCATTTAAAAATTTTTTATTTTTAATGGTGATTTTTCCATAAAACCCATAAAATACCGTAACGGGAAAATCAGATTTTCTCGTAAATGGGCTGAACGATTTTGATAAAAATTTAGTATATAAGTTAGACCTATGTTAACTTAAGTTATAGTGCTATAAATTCTGAAAAAATGGGAGGTACCAATTCTATTTCCGTAAAAAATATGGTTCAAAAGTTATTGTTAGGCTACTTAACTTATGCCATTTTCACATAAAAAACTCAAAAATTGGATTTAATGAAAACACGGTTTTGATCAATATTATTATGTTACCGTTACTTATAAATTATAAACAAAATGGTAAAACCGATTTCTGTAAAAATTATGGTTCAAGAGTTAAGTTATTGGAACTTATATTATTTTCCCATAAAAAAACCTATAAAATAACAAAAAGTTGAATTTTAGGAAATAATTTGGTCTTAATTCAAATAAATGTGTTATGGTCCTTATAGTGCCACCCCCATTGCTGTAACAAACATGGTTCAAAAGTTATTGCAACTTTTGTGATTCTTCCTATAGACTAAATTAGTTCCTACCACCTTATGATAAATGTTATTGACAAGCTAATGGGAGAAAGTATGCGTGTCAGATAGAGAATCTTCCCTAGAAGGCCTACTTTATGTTTTATTTTATTTTATTTATTTATTTATTTGACGGTAACAACCATTTACAATAACATGCTAATATGCTATAAAATGCTAAGAAAACAATAGGCCTATGTATGAACATTTTTATGGCTAACATTGGTGTGGTGCGTTAACATCATGACATATTTTTGACAATAGATAATATAATAAATGTATGTAGTGGTTTAGAATTACCGGTAAAGGAAAAAAATGATAACCTAAATGTAGCCTACATTATTTGGTTTTTTAAGGATCAGTTTTCCTTGAATGGGTATCACAACCAAAAACTCCTCCAGGCTACTAATAAAATGCTCTCAGTAATTTTCCATTATATTTTTACATTGTGCTAGCTCAATAAATCATATTTTTTGGCAATAATTGTTATTTGTATCATGTGTTTTTCTTGTTTTCTGTAGTATAGGTACTAAGGCAATCGTGCATTTTTTAGCTCTATTTGTTAATTAAATCAAGTAGCCTATTCTAGTTTGGTAATCTTAGCAAATATAATAACTTACCATAGGTAACTTACCGTTAAGTTGTCACTAAAACAACTTACCGGTAAATTAGTCAATTTTTAGGCAGAGGGAGCAGTGTGCTCTGAGAAGTCTCCTTGTTTACATTTTACAACTCACTCGATATGCTCTTATATATATATACTTGTTACTTGTGGGTGTTCGCCTCCGCTCTCCTTAAGAAAGGGGGCTCGTCCGGATTTATTTCTGTTCTTCACATCATCTTGAACAGCCTCAAAGAAATCATTTATTTTGTAGAAAGGTCTTGTTACGAAGAAGTCTTTAAGTTTATTTTTAAAGCCGTTTATGTTTTGAATATTTTCAACTGATCTGGGAGTTGGTTGAAACATTTTTGTCCTTTGTTTATATGCAGGTAAAAGATCGTAATTGAAGATGTGAATATTATGTAAATTTGTTTTAAGTTAAATCCAATGCTAATAAGTGTGGCTGAAACCGAGCTATTCACAATGCTCTTATAAACACACATTAAAATGCACAATTTAAAAATGATAGAACAAATAGTCAGAACTTGGTGTTCCAGTGAATGGAAAACCAACATTCCAGTGGCTGTTAGTCTTTTTTCTAATCCTTCTTTGAAACGATGTGAAGGTAGTAAGATAAATGTGCATCAGGCCTATCGCCTAAATCTTTTGTTTAATTACAGCATCCTTAAGTCATTACAATGGACAGCAAATTTTCTCAAGTGCCCTCCTACGGATGGAGCGTTAAACTGGATCATGTTTTTCCTGAAAAACAAAACCAAAAGATGAAGCCAAAGTTACATCAGATCTGGCCTTTTGTCCCACTTTTGTTCCGGTAAGTTTATATTGAATCAAAAGTGTCACAGGTTAGTTGTTATGTGTAATTTTAACTAGTGTTTGATTTCTACAATATAGCCTATCAGAACTGAAGCCCAGTTGTAGTTTAAACACCTCTCCTTTACAATTCAGGCCTTTGATTCCCTTGAAAAAAAAATATTTTGTTAGAACAATAGATATTTTGTTGTAATGATGTTGATGTTCAGTTACCGTTTATTATTGTTGAGTTTGTATGGTTATTTATTACTCATTGATTTTGTGTTTTTATTGACCGTCGCTACTTTTCTCTCGAATTGAACTTTGATTATAACTGTATCCATTCCACCCTTTCCTCATTAAATTATTATCTCCTCTTCTATAAATTTTATATATATGTAGTTGCATTACCTTAATCGCCAAGTGATCCATGTAGTCCAAAAATAGGATTACACGTGTTTTGACTTCAATGCGTCATTGTTAAATCTTACAAACAAATTGTATAAACCATAATGGTCACGTCACAGTCTTTCCGACACACATGTACAAAACACAATAACGGACAAAAATACATTTAAGTAGGCCTACTAACTAATTTGTGGTAAACGGTCGTCACATAATACAGGTCTGATCGCATGCCGAGACTCCACTGCACTATAAAGTTGAATAGAAATAGTGGGCTAAAATGTAAAAAGTATGTAAGCTACTTTTATTATTGAATAATATGTAATGTTCTATTAGATATCTGTGGTATTGCCTGAAAGTGTGGTGGAAAGGACGTCGACCGATAATGGACTTTGTGTGGCCGATTACGTCAAAGCAGTGGAGTGGTAAGTGATTCCCTACCATCTTCTGTTATATTAATACGTGAGGGCTGTTTTTTGTGAACAAAACTCCTCCGTTATTTCTGGACAGATTTTAATGTTTGAGGTGTCAAATAATTCGTCTCAATTTGATAGTTTTGCATAAAGGTTTTAGAATCTTAAAACTTTTACCCTTATGGGCACGATACGCTCTCAAAGGTCACATTTTCCCTATAAGAATTACATTGAAAACAAATTTAAAAACAAAAACAGCTGTATATAAAAAGAAACTCACAAGCTTTTGGGAGTAAATATTGATGTTTGTAATATTTAGGAGGTTATAGACAAATCTAAACAGTCAATCAGTTTTGTTGGAATAACAGGCAATTTCTTAAGCTTAAAGTAGAAATATTGAAAACTAGCTGTACCCGCGGGCTTCGCCCCGTTTAACTTCATAAGTATTCGCATGGCTCATTCACGCCCTGGTTGAAGTTCGTTCGCTACGCTCACTCACCTTTAGGTTGGAGCTCGTTCGCTGCGCTCACTTGCCTTCAGGTTAGCTCGTTCGCTACGCTAACTCGCCTCCAGGTTGAAGTTCGTTCGCTACGCTCACTCACCTTTTGGTTGGAAATTAGCTGTTGTCATATATTAAAAAAATTAATAGTGCTGCACCCTGTTGGTAATCCTTTTAACTTTTATGCTATTGAACATCATAGAACAGAACCAACTTGTTTAATTGAAACAGCTGTTAAGATTCATTAATTCCTTTTAAATATGAAAAATCATAAGATTAACATGGGGAACTACAGAGCCACTGGGGCGGAGCCCGAAAGGGTTTTTGAGATAAGAATATGCTTTAATGTTAATCGGGAATGTGAGCTATCATCATGCCAAATTTCAGCCCAATCCGTCCAGTAGTTTATGCGTGATTGAGCAACACACACACAAACACACACACAAACATACACACAAACTCACAAACTTTCAGATTTATAATATTAGTAAGACAAGAGGAGGAGACAATTATAGGAAATCTTATACGTATGAGAAGAGTAGAGGAGAGGCCTGGTCTCACAGTATTGAATCCAGGTACACAATCACTTGGGGAGATGAATAATTTCTGTCAGTTATGCTAGGCAACTTATTTTGGAAGTAAAAAAAAAAAAACAAAGAATATACACAAAGAATATACACATTATGTTGTGACAGTGGTAAAGTAAACCTACCTAAAGTCAGATAAAATATACACGCAAGAAATGTTTACTGGTAACAGCTTTAAGTCGGGAAACATTTGTAGAAAACACTAAAAAATAAGGCCGGGTCCAAAAAATGCTAAAATATTTTTATAAGAAGCGTTTATTATTTCAAAGCAATATTAAATTGCGTGAGTATTTAAATTAGTTACATAAGCATTTATTCGGGTCTTTTAAACTTATAAAAAATTATGACTGTTATTACTGTAGTTTTAAAATAACTTCTGTATAATATGTAATGGGTCAAAATTATAGAGGGGTTAAGTTTTTCTATTTATTATTTAATTATCAGTAGGCCTATTCCTTACCTGGTTGGTGATAGTGGTAAACCTATCATGGTAAGGTAAATAGGCTGTTTTAGGCCTATCCTAGGGTTGAAGTAGGGATAACCTCACTTTTGGCAAAATCACTAAAGACACTATTGTTGAGATTCACAAGTCACAGTATAGCATCGTTGTGTACAAAACGAGTGATAAACCGTTTCCGTGTAACCCCCATACCTAATATACACCTTTGGGAAGTACGGTCAAAGTTGTTGTTTAGGCTAGGGTGGTGAACCGCGATCACAAATACAATATCGCGTACATAACATGCATACACTTTGTCGGACACTAAGCTACACATCACGGGTGGAAATTATACGCTTTGTTTGAATCAGCGATGATCTTAATGTTCCGCCGTATAATTTCACAGTCGGCGCAGATGAATAACAACATTAACAACATAACCTGTACCACTAGTCGGCTGTCTTGGCGTTGTGTTTTAGCGGATATTTTGCCGGGATATTCAGTAGGTGTTGAACTGCTGCGGCAAAGCGGGCAAAGTTGAACCCGTCTCTGCAGGTCGTGCAAACACGAGGTCGGGTGGAGCACGCTAAGTATATTCAGCTAAGTAATATTCTTAAGTGTTGAGGTTGACGAAACTGCAACATTAAATTGTTTCAAAATTTCATTGAACGGGTTTTCATTATTTTTAAATTTAATTTAATTAGCTGTTCCCAGGTGTGAACGATGATGATGGTACTGAAGCGTTGTTGGTTACCGGTACTGAGTTCACACCTGATTCACACTACATTTTTGCGTATATACAAATCTGTACCTGTGCTAGGTTGTTAAGTAAATCAAATAAATTATTTTTATCTGAAACTTCCCAGCACGCCGACTTGAGCGATCCGCTGGCAAGAGTTGGTGACGTCTTTCCCGCTTTAACTACGGAATAGCGCATATATTCCGAGCGGGAAAAACGGCACGTTACAAATACTTACTTGACAATTGCTCGATTTTGATCAACAGGTACACTAGTTTTATTTTAAACTTTGTGAAATTTGTTGTAACACTTCCTTAAATTTTAACAGTTTGGGCGAAGATATATAAAATAAATTCTAAAGGCTGATTGGTTTATAAACTAGCCGAATGCTCATGTCACTTCCACATCTGGTCAGCTGTGACAAAAGTCAGTAGATTTTTGATGGTAACTGGTATCAGCTGGCTTCGATCAAAGGGCTTTGAAGAGTGGTACACACTTTGATATAGCTGGTGTTGGTCAGTTACTAACACTAAACTAGACGTTTCAATCAACTTAATTTTTATTTGGGTTGAAATATGCCCAGCATCCAACACTAACATTCTGATGTTTGTTTATCATTCTTGAAACAAATTTATTCTTCCCTATTTGTAACAAAACAACTTATGGACTTGTATATTGTAGTATAGGCCTACTTCTCAAAAGATTGTGCTGATTTAATTATAGCAAACCGTCCTGCATTTTTGTTTTACGACCGTTTTTTAAGTAGCAGTTTCAGTTCAGTACTTAGAATTGAAAATTTTCACACAACAGCATTGTTTACTTACTTAACAGCATAGTTTAACTTAACAATACGGGGTAACAGACCAATTAGGTTCAAGGATTGTGAAAGAAGAAGTAAAATTGTAATGCGTTGAATTTCAACTAATCAGCTGTTTACCGATTTAATTGTTAACGATTGGTGCAATTAGTGATTGGTACAATGAGTCGTTGCATATTTTATAAAGTCTAGGCCAATTAACATGAAAGTAACATTATATATAAAAGAACATATTATGGGCATAAAATATCCAAAAGATGAGTAAGTATCATGCAAATGACTGATTATGCATAACAATACTATCAAACTGAAAAAACACTATTGAAATGATAAGATTAGTTAGCTTTGGAACAATTCACAATGTTATCTGCCAAACTAGTTTACCCCAAAAGATTAAATATTTAATATAGACCTAATATAAATTCAGTTTTTAATAGTTTGGTTTTACATTACTTTGACACAAATTATCTATGGTTGGTTGATTACTTTCAAAATGATAAAATATTTTATCAAATTGTTTGTATTAATTAATGTTTGTGGGACAGTAAAAAAAGTGTTGCGACTATTATTTTCCGAACTTGTCGTGCTCCCTTGCTTAGAAAGATGTAAGAATACATAATATTAGATTGACATTCTTACTTTTGTCTTAAGGTTCAATTCAGTTTTTACCATATAATGTCAAAGGTATTTCAAAGACATAAAAATGGAAGTTCCAAACCATGGTCTGGTGACTGTCAAATGCCAAGATAATATATTGAAAGCACCTTGTAATATTAATCCAGTGAATTAAGACAACTGGGTCAGAAATTGATCCTCAAGATCAAACCTGTGACCTTCAGATAGATAAACAATCCAAACCAATATTTAAAAATAATCCTTTAAGATGGATTAATTATTAATTCACTGGAAGTGAGAGACAGATTTAAAGCAGGCAGCATAATGCAACAATCGAGGCGAGGTAAGTCACTCCAATTGCATTGTTGCTAAGTGAACACATAGGCCTACAGTAGAATGCTTGGCAAGTCAAGGCACCTTAGTCAAAGTTTTGGTGCGGTTTTCATTGATATAAACTAGAGGTCGTCGGGTGGTCAAAAGCTCAACCAAAAATATATAATGTACAGACTACTCTATTTTCACCCCACCCTGTAAATAAAACATGTGATTAGAATTTCATCAATTTGTTTTGATTTTCTGTTTATATTTCGTCACTCGCATGGAAACCCATAAGGCCCATGTTAATTTATTTAAAGTTTAAATGAAGGTTTTTTGCTTATTTTCGAGCCTATTTTAAGTTATAAAGGTATTCTGCACATCTAAAGGCAAATACCTTTCTAAAAATATGTATAGATTTTTCCTGCTATGCACACGAGCCAAGAAAAAAAGGTTTAAAGAAACGAGCTTGTCTATAAATATATAGATACTGTTTTTTATATCAATGGTTGTGAGAGTGTTTTGCAACAAGAGCAGGTGATCGACATGGCGTCGAGGAAAAAATTATGTGTGTGTGAGTTATACCTTTAATATCTCTGATATGGATCACCCAATTGAGTTGAAAAACAACCAAATTGAATGCTTATATACATTTTGATGACTATAAAAAATTGTTCCATTAAACAGAAACATTAATATAATGGAAAGACTGTAAAAGTACAGGGGTTTAAAAAGAATCCTGGACGTCACGTTACTTTGGTTGCTAAAGACGCCTTTAGTCAAAATTCCTCTCTTCGACTGTTGAAGTATAGGAAGTATTAAAAGCAAGTGTTTCCACAGGAGTACCCCTGGGAGGGATCGGTGGAGGGACGATCGGCAGAAGTTTCCGAGGGGAGTTTTGCCGATACCAGATGCAGCCAGGTTTCTACGAGTACCATTCAGTGGATGCAAACCAGTTCATCGTCACAATCCAGAACCCTGAGGGAAAAGTTGTCTACCAACAGGTCTTGTCAACTTTGAGGTAAAACTACACAATCAATTGATTTTTTGTTGGTTGATTAAAAGAAAATAGAATTCAACCAATATACGTGAATAAAAAAAGGGAATAGGCCAGTGTTTCTGTGGGAATCCCGAAAACAGTATTTTTAGGCCATGTGTGGGATTAAAACAGGATGCGGGATGAAACGGGACTTTTGTCTCTTGATTGATCTTTTTCATACAGTTTTCCAGATTTAAATTAACACCAATTGATTAAATTATTTTAGCACACCATTGTAGCAAGGTTTAAAGAGCTATTTAGACATGACACATCTTAAATGTCACCCAGGAGCACTATAACCATTTGACTATCAAGATAATTTGTTAACTGGTTTTATAGCATGGACCATTAAAAGCCCAATGATCATGGACAGCCGAGTCCATTTTCTAACCAACACAAAGCTACTGACTGGACAATCGTATGTTTAGTGGTGCTGAAGGGGGGAAGCTGCGTTCCTGGAAGTGGGGCTTCCCCGGGGACCAGGCCAGGTACACAGCACTCTATCCCAGGTCCTGGACTGAATACAACATTCCAGAACACGGCATCAAACTAACATGTAGACAGGTGTCTCCAGTAATACCACATAACTATAAGGTAAGTTAGGAGTGTGACTAGCGATTTTTGGGTTTAAATAGAATCAACCTGAAAACAATTTTAAGTAAATGTATATTACACCAGTTTCTAATTTAAACAGACTTGGAATCACATTAAAATCCCTTTTAACCTCACTCTGTTAAACCAAAACCTGGGATAACCGGAACCATAATAAAATCCCCCCGCCGCAGCAAACCTGCAGACTAAGCGAATTTCAATCTGCCTTGGATTTACTCAAAAATATCTTCTTAAAAATATCACATTAATTCCCCATTTAAATAACAATGGCTTAACCTAAGTACTTAGGTTTGCTGCAACAGGGAGGATAAAAAGGTGTTTTTTTTGTGTGAAATGTTAGTAACTTAGTTTAGTATGAAATGAATACATTTTCCAAATTTGATCAACATATGTTCATAAACAAGATTTTACTTATTCTCCATAAAAAAACATGGGAATTTTAAATTGACTATTTTTTAGAATTTCCTCCGTAACTATTAGGTGCATAATAACTCTTCAATATACTAAATTATTTGCTTTTTTAAGCTCTACAAATTAATATGGAAAAATTTGCAAAATTGTATGTTTTTAGGGTATATAAGCAATTTTTACCCATTTTGTTCCCATAGTCCGATCATGCTGGTTCGCGAACTCGTTCGAATAAATGTAGGTTTACACGTTTATACCAAATTTCATATCGTCAGTACTACGGTAATGGCTATCTTTTGTATTTTACATTCCCTATAGGGAAATTCGCTAAAAATGTCATCAGTTGGAAAGTCAGCTAGGAACCTTGAGTTTTCCCCTGTGGCGTGGGTACCGGTAGATGGTCAACAGAATTTAATGGAGCAGATGGCGATATAGATTTGATATTGTGATAAAGTTCAGAAACAAATTGTAAATTATTTTATGTCATAGGTTTTTTTTACTGTTGTAGATTTTAGGATTTTAGGCTATTAGATTTTGATTTATACCAAATGTAATTGTCAGTATAAATTAACTAATCTTTTAGTACTGGAAAGGTATGTTATGTTCGGCAATGGATGAGAGTTTGATATTTTTAAACAAAGTTAAAAAGATTTAAGTTTATGACTAACTTATCTTCTACACTACGCACTATATCTAAAATAAATTCACTGATAAATTAACCTTTTTTTGTAGTTCCAAGATTTCAGGTTCTTCTTTAGACTTGGGTGTACTATGTCTTCATTTTAAATCCATTTATTTTCAATTTTAATAGCCTCCAGTTTTTAACTGCAGTGTAATAGACAAAATGTGAATAGAATTACCTTATTATACTAAAGAATATCTACTGTTCTCTAAAAGAAAGGGGTAGAGTGCAGACTTACCGTACTTTAATTCCTTCCGTGGTCTCGTTCCATCAAGCACCCCACCGGAAACAAACATACTATACATTAGTATTAGATAATTTGTAACCAAATATAATTATCAGTATAAATTAACTAATTTTTTTATACTGGAAAGGTATGTTTTGTTCGGCAATGGGTGAGAGTTTGATATTTTTAAACAAAGTTAAATAGTTTTAAGTTTATGACTACCGGTAACTTATCTTCTACACTACACACTATATCTGAAATAAAATGAAGCTGACGATGGTGTTTTAACACCGAAACATGTCCGGAATAGACATATTTTATTGAGCTGTGACGGGAGTTACGTAAGTAATTTAGTCTTACATTATCTAAAATAAATAAATTCACTGATAAATTAACCTTTTTTTGTAGTTCCAAGATTTCAGGTTCTTCTTTAGACTTGGGTGTACTATGTCTTCATTTTAAATCCATTTATTTTCAATTTTAATAGCCTCCAGTTGTTAATCTTGCCTTTGCTGTGTATTTTTACTTTAGAGGAGTCCACTTCTGGGATTACTTGTTAATGAATTGTCTTATTTACTATCTCTTGTTCCTCTTTGTTATCCTTTTCAAATGGTTGAGGGAAATCCATGTAAATAGGAACATATCAGATTTTCAGTATTTCATTCTTCCTTTCTTTCTTCTAAGCCGATGGGGGAATCCGTGTATGCTTATCACGACGTAAAGTCGGAGTCAAGGGACCCTAGAAGAGAAATTGCCGTATGTTTTTTCCCTAATCTAAAAATTGGGAGCCTAAAATTCCTATAGTGTCGGGGTTTTGAGGGTGTATTTCTAGTGTTTTTTATAACCGCACTCTAAAAGGAACTAACAGTATAAGTGATATGTAGATAATTTGGGCAGAAACCGAGGCAGGCTTCACAAAAACCACTGCATAAAACAAATGTAAATAGTAATGAATTTTAAATGCAAAAGTTTTGTTTCAATAAAAAAAACTATTATACGAAATAAATTGACAACGGACCTACTTGAAAATGTTCTCTGTAATATTTTATGGTTTAGTATTTCAAAACGCACAATTGTTTATACAGCCTAATGTAAAAATATCTTTGTTGTTTTTGTAGTTTTATTTTTTTAGTCTTTTTAGGTTAAAGAGTATAATTTTCTTTAGATTTTTCATTGAAAATTTAAGTTGGGCCTAAACTACAGTCATAATTTGAAATTGTAGATGGATCGTAGAAGAGAAGAGTATTGCTCTGGTTATCTTCACATTTCTTCTTTGATGGTTCAGCGACATCTACCTGTACAACAACAATTTTGAGTGACACAGTCCAAAGGACTCTCACCCACTTGCCGTGTCTATGTTACCAATCCAATATTGAGCTTCAGGGTTTGAGTAATACATGAATATAAGGCTAAGAACCTCTACTATACTCTAAAAGAAAGGGACATAAGGCGTACTTACCATTGTTTAACACCCGTTGTGATCGCCTCGTTGAATCCCGAACCCACCGGAAACAAACATACCATACATTAGTATCAGTTATAACCATAGATTAGAAACTTTAAAGATGATGTAATGATTCCAATGAATTTTGGCAATTAAAACAACCTTTTCTGCTCAAAATTTTAAAATAAATATACTAAACTATGATCTTACATCAGTTTTATGCATTTCATCTTCTCATAGAAAGATTACGACTGGAATTTTTTAACTGCAGTGTAATAGACAAAATGTGAATAAAATTAACTTATTATACTAAAGAATATCTACTGTTCTCTAAAAGAAAGGGGTAGAGTGCAGACTTACCGTACTTTAATTCCTTCCGTGGTCTCGTTCCATCAAGCACCCCACCGGAAACAAACATACTATACATTAGTATTAGATAATTTGTAACCAAATATAATTATCAGTATAAATTAACTAATTTTTTTATACTGGAAAGGTATGTTTTGTTCGGCAATGGGTGAGAGTTTGATATTTTTAAACAAAGTTAAATAGTTTTAAGTTTATGACTACCGGTAACTTATCTTCTACACTACACACTATATCTGAAATAAAATGAAGCTGACGATGGTGTTTTAACACCGAAACATGTCCTGAATAGACATATTTTATTGAGCTGTGACGGGTATTACGTAAGTAATTTAGTCTTACATTATCTAAAATAAATTCACTGATAAATTAACCTTTTTTTGTAGTTCCAAGATTTCAGGTTCTTCTTTAGACTTGGGTGTACTATGTCTTCATTTTAAATCCATTTATTTTCAATTTTAATAGCCTCCAGTTGTTTATCTTGCCTTTGCTGTGTATTTTTACTTTAGAGGAGTCCACTTCTGGGATTACTTGTTAATGAATTGTCTTCTTTACTACTTATCTCTTGTTCCTCTTTGTTATTCTTTTCAAATGGTTGAGGGAAATCCATGTAAATAGGAACATATCAGATTTTCAGTATTTCATTCTTCCTTTCTTTCTTCTAAGCCGATGGGGGAATCCGTGTACGCTTATCACAACGTTAAGTCGGAGTCAAGGGACCCTAGAAGAGAAATTGCCGTATGTTTTTTCCCTAATCTAAAAATTGGGAGCCTAAAATTCCTATAGTGTCGGGGTTTTGAGGGTGTATTTCTAGTGTTTTTTATAACCGCACTCTAAAAGGAACTAACAGTATAAGTGATATGTAGATAATTTGGGCAGAAACCGAGGCAGGCTTCACAAAAACCACTGCATAAAACAAATGTAAATAGCAATGAATTTTAAATGCAAAAGTTTTGTTTCAATAAAAAAAACTATTATACGAAATAAATTGACAACGGACCTACTTGAAAATGTTCTCTGTAATATTTTATGGTTTAGTATTTCAAAACGCACAATTGTTTATACAGCCTAATGTAAAAATATCTTTGTTGTTTTTGTAGTTTTATTTTTTTAGTCTTTTTAGGTTAAAGAGTATAATTTTCTTTAGATTTTTCATTGAAAATTTAAGTTGGGCCTAAACTACAGTCATAATTTGAAATTGTAGATGGATCGTAGAAGAGAAGAGTATTGCTCTGGTTATCTTCACATTTCTTCTTTGATGGTTCAGCGACATCTACCTGTACAACAACAATTTTGAGTGACACAGTCCAAAGGACTCTCACCCACTTGCCGTGTCTATCAGGGGCGGCGGAAGCAAATTTTTGTTAGGGGGTCAGAAACTTGTGGTGGAGGTCCACATCCGGGGGGTCTGGGGGGTATGGAATACCCCCCAGGGGTCAAAGGGGGTACGGGGGTGCTCCCCCGGGAAAATTTTGAAAAATAAAAGCCTTAAAACGTGTTTTTAGGCTACCTGAAGAACATTTTTCTTCAAGCAGTAACAAAGAAAATTTACAATTTAACAAAGACGCTACTCTGTTCATTGTAAAAACATTATAATAAATAATACACATACATCTCAAACAAACATAAAATGAAGTACTGGTGCCCAGATTTTACTAAAGCTGTCAGCAATGAGTTGCTGCAGACGACAGAGAAGAGTAAACAAGCTCTAAGCCCTAGGGATTTATGTGTTCACGTAATTTCGGCAGGCTCTGCCCCTCCCCCTCAAAACTGAATTAATAATAAGTTAAATTAAAATTGGCTGCTTGATTATAGTTAATCACAAAAGTAAGACGGTAGGGTATAACCAAGTAAGTGTGTCCACTGGGGATAAATAATGGTTTACACAAAAAACATTACAAACATTGTATTGGCACAACATAAAATTACTATAAGAAATACGAAACCTTTTTGATGAATTATTGCTAAAATAAGTAAAATCCCACACGAGAATCTCAAGATATTAGCCTACTACAAGTTTACTAGATTTTTAAACTTCTGCTGATGAAACTTCAGTAGGCCCTAACTTGCACTTCAGTCTTTGAAATTCCCGAAAACTGCACAGCGACTTTCATCTCTATTGACAAACATTCTTGCAATGTGCTTATCATCAATAGATTTAGCAATGTCCCTATCGTGGTCCCTATGGATGGATAAGATGGCAAGATGGTTCAATCTCTTCTACGTCATCGTGGAACGTTTGTCTTTGTACTTATCTTTAGTAACTGTTATTAGGCCTACTTATACTTTTCTTCTTGGGCCGAAAAAATAAACGTATACAGTACGGAATGCTTTTTATCTTTAAATTTTTTATATGAACCCCTGACCCTTGACCCCCCTGACCCTTCCTAAAATTTCAGGGGGGTCAACTGACCCCCCTGACCCCCTGGTTCCGCCGCCACTGGTGTCTATGTTACCAATCCAATATTGAGCTTCAGGGTTTGAGTAATACATGAATATAAGGCTAAGAACCTCTACTATACTCTAAAAGAAAGGGACATAAGGCGTACTTACCATTGTTTAACACCCGTTGTGATCGCCTCGTTGAATCCCGAACCCACCGGAAACAAACATACCATACATTAGTATCAGTTATAACCATAGATTAGAAACTTTAAAGATGATGTAATGATTCCAATGAATTTTGGCAATTAAAACAACCTTTTCTGCTCAAAATTTTAAAATAAATATACTAAACTATGATCTTACATCAGTTTTATGCATTTCATCTTCTCATAGAAAGATTACGACTGGAATTTTTTAACTGCAGTGTAATGGACAAAATGTGAATAAAATTAACTTATTATACTAAAGAATATCTACTGTTCTCTAAAAGAAAGGGGTAGAGTGCAGACTTACCGTACTTTAATTCCTTCCGTGGTCTCGTTCCATCAAGCACCCCACCGGAAACAAACATACTATACATTAGTATTAGATAATTTGTAACCAAATATAATTATCAGTATAAATTAACTAATTTTTTTATACTGGAAAGGTATGTTTTGTTCGGCAATGGGTGAGAGTTTGATATTTTTAAACAAAGTTAAATAGTTTTAAGTTTATGACTACCGGTAACTTATCTTCTACACTACACACTATATCTGAAATAAAATGAAGCTGACGATGGTGTTTTAACACCGAAACATGTCCTGAATAGACATATTTTATTGAGCTGTGACGGGTATTACGTAAGTAATTTAGTCTTACATTATCTAAAATAAATTCACTGATAAATTAACCTTTTTTTGTAGTTCCAAGATTTCAGGTTTTCTTGATGATTTCAGGGAAACTTTAAAGATGATGTAATGATTCCAATGAATTTTGGCAATTAAAACAACCTTTTCTGCTCAAAATTTTAAAATAAATATACTAAACTATGATCTTACATCAGTTTTATACATTTCATCTTCTCATAGAAAGATTACGACTGGAATTTTTTAACTGCAGTGTAATAGACAAAATGTGAATAGAATTACCTTATTATACTAAAGAATATCTACTGTTCTCTAAAAGAAAGGGGTAGAGTGCAGACTTACCGTACTTTAATTCCTTCCGTGGTCTCGTTCCATCAAGCACCCCACCGGAAACAAACATACTATACATTAGTATTAGATAATTTGTAACCAAATATAATTATCAGTATAAATTAACTAATTTTTTTATACTGGAAAGGAACAACAAAAAACAACATAAAATGAAGCTATGTATAATAGTTTGGCCAGCATATCTTAAAATATGCAAACCAACTGCTGTTCTTTATATAAGAAGGTTTCAACTGAATATTATAAGATCCCCGTGCGTAGAACGGGTACACAGCTAGTCTAAAATAAATTCACTGATAAATTAACCTTTTTTTGTAGTTCCAAGATTTCAGGTTCTTCTTTAGACTTGGGTGTACTATGTCTTCATTTTAAATCCATTTATTTTCAAATTTAATAGCCTCCAGTTGTTAATCTTGCCTTTGCTGTGTATTTTTACTTTAGAGGAGTCCACTTCTGGGATTACTTGTTAATGAATTGTCTTCTTTACTATCTCTTGTTCCTCTTTGTTATCCTTTTCAAATGGTTGAGGGAAATCCATGTAAATAGGAACATATCAGATTTTCAGTATTTCATTCTTCCTTTCTTTCTTCTAAGCCGATGGGGGAATCCGTGTATGCTTATCACGACGTTAAGTCGGAGTCAAGGGACCTAGAAGAGAAATTGCCGTATGTTTTTTCCCTAATCTAAAAATTGGGAGCCTAAAATTCCTATAGTGTCGGGGTTTTGAGGGTGTATTTCTAGTGTTTTTTATAACCGCACTCTAAAAGGAACTAACAGTATAAGTGATATGTAGATAATTTGGGCAGAAACCGAGGCAGGCTTCACAAAAACCACTGCATAAAATAAATGTAAATAGTAATGAATTTTAAATGCAAAAGTTTTGTTTTACTAAAAAAAAAACTATTATACGAAATAAATTGACAACGAACCTACTTGAAAATGTTCTCTGTAATATTTTATGGTTTAGTATTTCAAAACGCACAATTGTTTATACAGCCTAACGTAAAAATATTTTTGTTGTTTTTGTAGTTTTATTTTTTTAGTCTTTTTAGGTTAAAGAGTATAATTTTCTTTAGATTTTTCATTGAAAATTTAAGTTGGGCCTAAACTACAGTCATAATTTGAAATTGTAGATGGATCGTAGAAGAGAAGAGTATTGCTCTGGTTATCTTCACATTTCTTCTTTGATGGTTCAGCGACATCTACCTGTACAACAACAATTTTGAGTGACACAGTCCAAAGGACTCTCACCCACTTGCCGTGTCTATGTTACCAATCCAATATTGAGCTTCAGGGTTTGAGTAATACATGAATATAAGGCTAAGAACCTCTACTATACTCTAAAAGAAAGGGACAGAAGGCGTACTTACCATTGTTTAACACCCGGTGTGATCGCCTCGTTGAATCCCGAACCCACCGGAAACAAACATACCATACATCAGTATCAGTTATAACCATAGATTAGAAACTTTAAAGATGATGTAATGATTCCAATGAATTTTGGCAATTAAAACAACCTTTTCTGCTCAAAATTTTAAAATAAATATACTAAACTATGATCTTACATCAGTTTTATGCATTTCATCTTCTCATAGAAAGATTACGACTGGAATTTTTTAACTGCAGTGTAATAGACAAAATGTGAATAGAATTACCTTATTATACTAAAGAATATCTACTGTTCTCTAAAAGAAAGGGGTAGAGTGCAGACTTACCGTACTTTAATTCCTTCCGTGGTCTCGTTCCATCAAGCACCCCACCGGAAACAAACATACTATACATTAGTATTAGATAATTTGTAACCAAATATAATTATCAGTATAAATTAACTAATTTTTTTATACTGGAAAGGTATGTTTTGTTCGGCAATGGGTGAGAGTTTGATATTTTTAAACAAAGTTAAATAGTTTTAAGTTTATGACTACCGGTAACTTATCTTCTACACTACACACTATATCTGAAATAAAATGAAGCTGACGATGGTGTTTTAACACCGAAACATGTCCTGAATAGACATATTTTATTGAGCTGTGACGGGAATTACGTAAGTAATTTAGTCTTACATTATCTAAAATAAATTCACTGATAAATTAACCTTTTTTTGTAGTTCCAAGATTTCAGGTTCTTCTTTAGACTTGGGTGTACTATGTCTTCATTTTAAATCCATTTATTTTCAATTTTAATAGCCTCCAGTTGTTAATCTTGCCTTTGCTGTGTATTTTTACTTTAGAGGAGTCCACTTCTGGGATTACTTGTTAATGAATTGTCTTCTTTACTATCTCTTGTTCCTCTTTGTTATCCTTTTCAAATGGTTGAGGGAAATCCATGTAAATAGGAACATATCAGATTTTCAGTATTTCATTCTTCCTTTCTTTCTTCTAAGCCGATGGGGGAATCCGTGTATGCTTATCACGACGTAAAGTCGGAGTCAAGGGACCTAGAAGAGAAATTGCCGTATGTTTTTTCCCTAATCTAAAAA